>NW_023995215.1:0-140242 GCF_015586225.1 Lucilia sericata | reverse complement strand
ATTAGCATTCGTAGTTTCTGAGCTGATAATGCTGGTAACAATATGATTTATATACATGGTCACATAGAACGAAGAACTAGAACTAAAATAGAACTGAACTAGAACTGAACTAGAACTGAACTAGAACTGAACTAGAACTGAACTAGAACTGAACTAGAACTGAACTAGAACTGAACTAGAACTGAACTAGAACTGTACTAGAACTGAACTAGAACTGAACTAGAACTGAACTAGAACTGAACTAGAACTGAACTAGAACTGAACTAGAACTGAACTAGAACTGAACTAGAACTGAACTAGAACTGAACTAGAACTGAACTAGAACTGAACTAGAACTGAACTAGAACTGAACTAGAACTGAACTAGAACTGAACTAGAACTGAACTAGAACTGAACTAGAACTGAACTAGAACTGAACTAGAACTGAACTAGAACTGAACTAGAACTGAACTAGAACTGAACTAGAACTGAACTAGAACTGAACTAGAACTGAACTAGAACTGAACTAGAACTGAACTAGAACTGAACTAGAACTGAACTAGACTGAACTAGAACTGAACTAGAACTGAACTAGAACTGAACTATAACTGAACTAGAACTGAACTAGAACTGAACTAGAACTGAACTAGAACTGAACTAAACTGAACTAGAACTGAACTAGAACTGAACTAGAACTGAACTAGAACTGAACTAGAACTGAACTAGAACTGAACTAGAACTGAACTAGAACTGAACTAGAACTGAACTAGAACTGAACTAAACTGAACTAGAACTGAACTAGAACTGAACTAGAACTGAACTAGAACTGAACTAGAACTGAACTAGAACTGAAAGAACTGAACTAGAACTGAACTAGAACTGAACTAGAACTGAACTAGAACTGAACTAGAACTGAACTAGAACTGAACTAGAACTGAACTAGAACTGAACTAGAACTGAACTAGAACTGAACTAGAACTGAACTAGAACTGAACTAGAACTGAACTAGAACTGAACTAGAACTGAACTAGAACTGAACTAGAACTGAACTAGAACTGAACTAGAACTGAACTAGAACTGAACTAGAACTGAACTAGAACTGAACTAGAACTGAACTAGAACTGAACTAGAACTGAACTAGAACTGAACTAGAACTGAACTAGAACTGAACTAGAACTGAACTAGAACTGAACTAGAACTGAACTAGAACTGAACTAGAACTGAACTAGAACTGAACTAGAACTGAACTAGAACTGAACTAGAACTGAACTAGAACTGAACTAGAACTGAACTAGAACTGAACTAGAACTGAACTAGAACTGAACTAGAACTGAACTAGAACTGAACTAGAACTGAACTAGAACTGAACTAGAACTGAACTAGAACTGAACTAGAACTGAACTAGAACTGAACTAGAACTGAACTAGAACTGAACTAGAACTGAACTAGAACTGAACTAGAACTGAACTAGAACTGAACTAGAACTGAACTAGAACTGAACTAGAACTGAACTAGAACTGAACTAGAACTGAACTAGAACTGAACTAGAACTGAACTAGAACTGAACTAGAACTGAACTAGAACTGAACTAGAACTGAACTAGAACTGAACTAGAACTGAACTAGAACTGAACTAGAACTGAACTAGAACTGAACTAGAACTGAACTAGAACTGAACTAAACTGAACGAACTGAACTAGAACTGAACTAGAACTGAACTAGAACTGAACTAGAATTGAACTAGAACTGAACTAGAACTGAACTAGAACTGAACTAGAACTGAACTAGAACTGAACTAGAACTGAACTAGAACTGAACTAGAACTGAACTAGAACTGAACTAGAACTGAACTAGAACTGAACTAGAACTGAACTAGAACTGAACTAGAACTGAACTAGAACTGAACTGAACTAAAGTAGGTCTGGGTGGAACAGTACTGGATGTAATCTACAATTGAATTTAAACTTTTTTTTATTTTCTACTTTAAAATTTAAAGGAAACCTTTTTGCAATTAAAATAAATTTTTCGTAAAAACTAATAACACAATTTCAATAGCTTTTTTCTCCGAATGCTTAACTAGCAAACTTTAACAAGAGAAAATAATATAAAGCTAATTACTATATAAAGAGAAAATTTTAATTACCACAACTTACCAAAAGTCTCAATGAATAAAATTTTCTTTAAGATTCTCGCACTAAAACTAAAAGGGAGGAAAATGAGTGCAAACTTTTTATATCATTTCTTTAGTTCTTTTGTTCATTTTAATGAAATCAATACCAAAAACTGTAAAAACTACCATTGCAGTTTTCTTATCTTTCAAAAAGTTTTTCGAAAAAAAGAGAAGAGTTCGTTTGTTAACAGTGGTCATGAATATCGATAAAAAAATAACATAAAACGAGTTGTTATATAAAGTGTCATAAAGAGTTATGGAAAAAATATCTAAGAAAATGTTTTAAATATTTATAAACTTACTGTTTGCTAATACATATTATGTACTTGCATAGAAAACAACAAAAAATAATCCAAAAGAATTCTCCTTTGCAATATTTTAACTAGTTTGCGGTTAAAGGGTTGAAGGAAGTTTTATTTTATACTGTTTTATTTTTCGGTAACCATAGTTAAAACAATACAAATTATTTTTTTCATTTACTGTAAGAAAAAGGGTAAAAACTGAGTTTCAAGAACGCATATGCGTTTACTGGCAAAACTAAATTGTTCGTTTATTCATATATGAATTGTTTGCTAAATGGCTTTTACTAAACCCAAACACACTCGAACACACAAACACACCCATACACATGTTACATGCATGTTTGTTTAAGATTTCAGTTCTAGCCCCCACCCTCCTTTTTGCTGTTTACCCGTGGTTTTTTCACTTGGTTAAGTCATAAATTTTGCGTTAGTAATTTTCTGTTTTAACCTCCAAAAAAAAACGAAATAAAACAACTATAAGTATAATAAAAGAATAATACATAGAGAGCACTGAAATTCTTTGCATGTGGAAGAGGGGATTTGAACAAAACTTTCATGCTAGAAATTTTATTTGAAAATTAAATTCCTTATGCGCGTTAAAAGATTTATAAGTTTCTCTTGTACATTCATAAATACACAGACATAGTTACATACAATCTAACTACTTTATGAAAGCCCGGCCGTGCTAAAGGCGGGCAAGTGTTAACTTTTTAAGGAACATTTTAAGGGAGTTGTTTTTTGTGTACTACAGTTCTTTGTTCTGCAGGGTAGTATTAATTTTTATTCATGCTGATTTTCATAAATAAGGGGAGCCTAGCTAATCTTTCTTCTTATAAGAAGCCAGTCAGACCGGATTAGGAATTTAAATACTAGACATCTTTTGAAGTTTAGCCCCACTTTTTGAAAATACTCTTATTTTATACTTTAATAGGAATGTTTATTGGCTTTGTGCTGGTGTTTACAATGTACTAATATTGGTCGTACACCAATCTTCAAGTTTACCGATTTAATTAGTAACATTTTAGTGGTCGTTTAAGCCATGTTCATTCAAACTTTGTAAGTTTGTCATTCTGTTTATAATTTCTACAATTATGTCCGTCTGTACGTTTAATAAAATATATTTTCTGAAGACCTCAGAAACCCAAATCTATCACGCATCGGTGTATAAATAACGGAGATATGGTCACATAGCCGAAGCAACCCATGAAAATATTGTAAAAAAATTCGATATTTTTTCATTATGGTTTCTAGAAAATTCCCCAATATTGGATAACTTGAGTTTGACCTTCACAGTTTATGGGTTGACATTACTCGATTTTACTAAAACTTCCGATGTATGTATGTTGCATATTGTCTTGAATTGTATATTCTGGAAAAGTTTTATATAAAATGCATAAGAGTAAAGAATAAAGCCTGTTTTTAAAAAATTTTTACAAAACATTTTTTCTCCAAAATTCTTAAAATTCAAATCGCAGGTATCGGGAATATGTAAGATATATCGACCTAATTCCTTCACTATTTTATTCAATTCTTCATTGCCCATAAGTCACATGGAGATTTTCTTAAAATTTTTAATATTGCTTAACAAAATTGCCAAATTTTCAATTTTTGTTTGAATATTTCTCATTTGTAATAACTTTTATAATTTTTAACCGTTTTTTGTGTTTTACTAGCATACCCTGGGTGCTTCGATACCCTAACAAAATTAGATACATACAAAATTTTGTTTACTTTTATAGAAAATTAAAATTGATTAAATTTTTTTTAATGCTTCAGTTTTTTACGTTCAGCGTCATGTGAATAAATTCGCATTCAGTAAGAAGTTTGTACTTTTAGTTTCATTCATTGAAAAAAGTACTTTAAATTTAATCAAAAATTTTATTTTTCTGTATTCAATATTATAGACAATTCAAAAAATATAATTTGATTAATGAAAAAGTACCAAAAGTCTATAGATTCTCATTCACTAAGGTCCCTACATTTTAAATTTTATATTTCTATGTTCAATATCGTAAAAATATCAAAAAGTACTATCGAAAAAACGAAAAAGTACAAAAATCTCTCTCATTTAATAAGGACCGTGTGTCATGTGTTCCGGTTAACCATTATAGAGAATCCAAAAGGTACCATTTGAAGAATGGAAAAGTACCAGAGTTGCCACTTACAGAA
The DNA here is from genome assembly GCF_015586225.1 of Lucilia sericata. Lineage (NCBI taxonomy): Eukaryota > Metazoa > Arthropoda > Insecta > Diptera > Calliphoridae > Lucilia > Lucilia sericata. The sequence continues at coordinate 135,623 of NW_023995215.1, read as the reverse complement.
TATTCAGTCAAGACCATATATATTTTAGAAAATTCAAAAAGTACCATTTAAAAAGTACAAAAAGTTCTTTCTTAAAGAACCTTATTCAATGAGGAACGTGTATGTTTAATAATCATGTGTTTTGAATTCATATTATAGAACATAAAAAGAATATCATTTGAAGAAAGAAAAAGTACCAAATGTAGAATACATTCTACCTTAGTGGAAAGTACTAATAAAAAGAGTACAATTTTTCCAGTTTTCGATTAGAAATATACTTTTTTGAGAATTAAGTTTACAAAATGTTTCGTATTTAAATCTATATATCACAGATATAACTCAAACGATTCAAATCTGCATTCTTTTGTTCCAGAAAAATTGTGCCTTGAAAAAGGTACCAAACATTTTACTCGAATTTGGTCCTATAAAGGTCTTAGTACTCGAATTCCAAAATTACCAATAGCTTATTTTATGTGAGTAAATAAACTACTTTTTCAAATTTTATAAAACGTGGCTCAATGAGTTTGAATAAAATTAATTTTCCCGTTTTCCCCTTTTTTGTACTTTTTTCCCCAGTGAAATAGCAAACATTTTGTTTCAATAAATATTACAGAGTTAGTCCGTAATTTAATAGGAATACTTCAGTAAATCGAAAAAGTTTTCACATTAGCTAAAAAAAGTACCAAAAATACAGTTTTCTCCCTTTTACACACAAAAAGTACTGAATTTTAAAAAAGTACGAAACAGGTGTCTTATAATTTTGGGATATATATTGAAAATATTTGCCAAAATTTTATTTTGTTTATTAGTTGAAAAGTTATAAAGGGTCAAAAAAGGTACCCAAAAACACCTTTGTTACACATTTTCACCCCTTAAAAGTACGAATTTCAAAAAAGTAACAGACACCCATCTGTTCTTTTTAAGAGTAGATACAGGTGCATTTAAAATTTTTCTTGTATCACTAATATTAGGTAAAATAATTAAGAAAAGCTGTTTTACCCGTTTTTCCCTTTTTTTAGGGGTAAATGTACAAATTTCCAAAAATCCCTCCTTAGTGGATCTACATAACCAAAAACACATCTATCAAAATTTCCTGATACTAGGTTCAGCTGTTTGGGCTGTGCAATGGTGAATCAGTCAGTCAGTAACGCTACTCTTTTATGTATATAGAAGATTGGAACAAGAAATGTATACATATTTAAATAGATATATTTAGTTCCAAAATTAAAAAAAAAAAATCGTTTTCCCTTCACAGCCGTAGTGCTACCAGTTAAGGTAGTCCCTAAATTTATCCAGAATGCATTTCTATAATTTAGAGTATAAGACAACCGTAATGGTCCCAAGAATGTGTTGAAAATTTCTTTTAATCTTTTATTAATGCCTCCTTACTTCACTTCCTTTACACTTCTTAGTTTAGTGTATGTAATTCTTATACTTTTTACTTAAACTCTTTTATTTTTTCGGTTTTTAGACATATGAGGTTATTTTAGTTGAGCTTTTATGATGCTTTTATGTGGTCGTATTAAATTTATTTAAAATAAAATATTTCTTAATAATAAATTACTTTAAATTTATTGTTTGATTTGCTACTACATGTAAACTTGAGCCAAAATACAGCAGCGTAGAATATATAAAATTTTGTGTTTTTATTTTTCCTAAAATATACCATAATGCCAACTTCCTTTTCCCAATTTAAGTAGGACAAAATCAACAGTTTTGTCAGTAAAATATTCTGTTAAAAGCCTATAATTACATAAATATCATTAACATTAAATAAAAATTTCTGCAAAAAAGAAATCTCAATGATTTTTGTGAAAATTATCAAAAAGTACTCTACATAAAATTGAAAAAAATAACATGTTGCCCATTAACCAAATATATGATTTATACTATTTATCATTCATATCATCATATAAGTATCAAAATTTTTGTCATTAATTATAAATTTGTTCAATTTTATTTATGTACATATGTATATTATTTTATAACATTTACATGAGTGGTAGAGTATACATAAGTGTGTGTGTCAACAAATCTTTTGTGACAGATGTTGTCATTGTGTGGTAAACATAAAATCACACTTAACATGATAAAGTGACAAACAATTTATTATTTTGTATTTTTTTTTTTATCTATATTATTTTATTACTACTATTATCAACGACAACATCATGTATTTCACACATTCATAAATTTATAAAAGTTTATTTGTACAGACATTTTTAAATATACACAAATACTTTCATAGATTTTTGCCTACATACATACGTCATAAACATTATTCATAAATACATAAATAAAGAGAATGAGAGTAGAAATGATTTATTAACTATTAAAGAACAATTGAAATATGTAAATCAAATAAATTGATGTAAAATTAAAATTTATATTTTTCTATATGAACTGACAACAACACATATTTCAATAAAAAGAAAAAATATTATAACAAATTTTAAGAAATAAATAAAATATATAACAAAAAATTTTGTTAACATATTTGTTTGTTAATTTAAACGGATGTTTGCATAATAAACCACAAAATAAAATTGCATACAGTAAATTTTCTATGTAAACTTACACACAGGATGTATCTACATACGTGTACACATACCAACTCTACTTGTATAAGCTAAATGTCAACATAAAATTACAACAGAAAAAAAACTTTTAACGAAAACAAAATTAATTTTGACAATAAAGTTCTATTCAAATTTGCGTATGTCTCTCAGTACAGAAACGTTATATGTATGTCAACTTAAACACACGCATAGTCGTATTCATATACACTTGATATACACATTTACATGTACAAATGTATGCAAAGTGATTGGGAGTTGCGTGAGTTCTTCGAACGTTTGTCTGTTGCTGCTTGTTGTTTTTATTGCAACCTTCCCTACCCAATCCTCCACTTAAAAACAATCAGTTTAGAATTGTATCAAGAGAGAAATAAACAAAATGTACAGTAAACAATAAAATTTATTGTTTCATTTTATTTAGAATGTAAATTTAACAAAAACAGTTCTGGCAAAGACTACGACATAGAGTACAATTACAAAAGACAAAAAAATAAAACAACAAAAAAACAGAACAAATCAAACTTTATACAAACACACATATACAGTAGAGTACAACCACACAAACGAATGTAAATTACACATACATTTGCATGTCATGTACGTAAATGTCTGCATATGAAATCAACTATGAGGTACCCAGTCTAGTTCAGTTCTAGTTCAGTTCTAGTTCAGTTCTAGTTCAGTTCTAGTTCAGTTCTAGTTCAGTTCTAGTTCAGTTCTAGTTAAGTTCTAGTTAAGTTCTAGTTCAGTTCTAGTTCAGTTCTAGTTCAGTTCTAGTTCAGTTCTAGTTCAGTTTAGTTCAGTTCTAGTTCAGTTCTAGTTCAGTTCTAGTTCGTTCTAGTTCAGTTCTAGTTCAGTTCTAGTTCAGTTCTAGTTCAGTTCTAGTTCAGTTCTAGTTCAGTTCTAGTTCAGTTCTAGTTCAGTTCTAGTTCAGTTCTAGTTCAGTTCTAGTTCTAGTTCAGTTCTAGTTCAGTTCTAGTTCAGTTCTAGTTCAGTTCTAGTTCAGTTCTAGTTCAGTTCTAGTTCAGTTCTCGTTCATTTCTAGTTCAGTTCTAGTTCAGTTCTAGTTCAGTTCTAGTTCAGTTCTAGTTCAGTTCTAGTTCAGTTCTAGTTCAGTTCTAGTTCAGTTCTAGTTCAGTTCTAGTTCAGTTCTAGTTCAGTTCTAGTTCAGTTCTAGTTCAGTTCTAGTTCAGTTCTAGTTCAGTTCTAGTTCAGTTCTAGTTCAGTTCTAGTTCAGTTCTAGTTCAGTTCTAGTTCAGTTCTAGTTCAGTTCTAGTTCAGTTCTAGTTCAGTTCTAGTTCAGTTCTAGTTCAGTTCTAGTTCAGTTCTAGTTAAGTTCTAGTTCAGTTCTAGTTCAGTTCTAGTTCAGTTCTAGTTCAGTTCTAGTTCAGTTCTAGTTCAGTTCTAGTTAAGTTTAAGATCACTCCTCTAAACATTTCCATCAACTCTCGTAACTAAGATATTTTCCACAAATAAAATGTCTTTTTTTTCTGTTTCTGGGAGAGAAACGACAAACTTAATAAACAAATACAAGTGACAGCAGTACGAATTGTTTAGGTGCTGATGAACAATGATTTAAATCATTTTTACATCTACATCTGAACATGCAACATACAAGAACACACATGTACGCACATGCATGTACTCACATATTCTCACACTCAAATGATGTTAAATTGTGTGCACTGACACACATACAATCACAGATTTTATTTGTATTTGGAAAACATTTTGAACCTAAATGGCAAATGCAACAACAAAAAAAGAGAAAACAATAAAAATTACTTTGACCAACTTAATTACTCATGTGTCTATCAATGTATAAGTGCAAGTGAAAAAGATAGAAAAAGAGGGAGTGAATACAAATTTGGCTTTCGTTAGTTGCAATTGTTGATTATATTAGAATTTGTTTGTTTTTTTAGGAGTTTTAGAAAATATTTTATTTAATCTGTAAAATACACAAACACAAAAAAATTAAATATTACAAAAATAATTTAATTGTTGTTGCTCGTATTTATTTTGTTGTGTAAATGTTTTAAATTAATTGTTGTTGCTAAATTAAGTAAATATTTAAATGCTGGATTTAAAACATTACAAGAATAGGAAATGCAATTTGTTGTGGTTGTTAAAATTGATTTAGTTTAAAAATTCATAAACAAAAAATTATTTAATTAGTGTCATAAAAGTGGTTTACAAAAAAATTGTATAATGACACAAGTGTATTTATTTTTTATATTAGATTTTAATTTTTAACGCAGTTTCTAATAGTTCTCAATGTTTAGAGATACTAACATATTTCAGTGCACTATGGGACATCATGTTTGTCATATTAACAAACATTTTCTGAAAACGAAAGTTCTCTTTTGTTGAAACTCCTAATATCATAATCATAGCTTAAAAAATGCTCTTCATTAAAACATTTCTTCTCATTCTGGCTCTACTATGCGTATGAGTATTATTATTTGTTTTAAAAATTAAAAAACAATCATACGTTACGCCGCAACCAAAGAGTATAAATTCAAGTTGTTTAAGTACCTCTCATTTATGATGATTTTTTCACATTTTGCATTCAGTTTAAGTTTATTATTTTTATTATTTATCCACATCAAGTATACTTTAGTAAGTACTTAAATGTTAAACATTTAATAACCAGTATACATTTTTTTAAATACACACACTATTTAATATTTATGTACATACATTTATTTAAAAATATATTAATCTTATTTTTCATTTTATTTGTGAAATTATCCCTGAAATACGATTAACACAACAAAATAATAAATGCGTATATAATTTGGTGTTAAATGCCGCACTTAACATTTGATTATTTTTTATTTATCTTGTAAATGCATAATTTTTTTTAAACCATTTAATACCTTACAGGGGATGGGAGGACGTTGATCATATTTTAAATACATATTTAACTTATTCTGTTTTTTTTTTATTGGCCAACTTTATTTAAACAGTTAATAAATACATAAAATGTATAAACTTTACTACGGGCATTATACCCGTAGCCAGTCAGACAATGGCAAATGTTTATATTGTAATGTGAGTGGTATATAATTTATATTTTGATATTTATATTCAATTAAATTTTTGATAATTAATTTTATAAAAATAATCGTTAAATAAAAGAAATCTTTTGTCAAAGGAACTTCTTTTTCAACAACCTCTGTGAACCTCCACTAGTTCAGTTCTAGTTTAGTTCTAGTTTAGTTCCAATTTAGGTCTTGTTTAGTTCTAGTTTAGTTCTAGTTCAGTTCTAGTTCAGTTTTAGTTCGTTTTAGTTCAGTTATAGTTCAGTTATAGTTCAGTTATAGTTCAGTTCTAGTTCAGTTCTAGTTCAGTTCTAGTTCAGTTCTAGTTCAGTTCTAGTTCAGTTCTAGTTCAGTTCTAGTTCAGTTCTAGTTCAGTTCTAGTTCAGTTCTAGTTCAGTTCTAGTTCAGTTCTAGTTCAGTTCTAGTTCAGTTCTAGTTCAGTTCTAGTTCAGTTCTAGTTCAGTTCTAGTTCAGTTCTAGTTCAGTTCTAGTTCAGTTCTAGTTCAGTTCTAGTTCAGTTCTAGTTCAGTTCTAGTTCAGTTCTAGTTCAGTTCTAGTTCAGTTCTAGTTCAGTTCTAGTTCAGTTCTAGTCAGTTCTAGTTCAGTTCTAGTTCAGTTTCTAGTTCAGTTCTAGTTCAGTTCTAGTTCAGTTCTAGTTCAGTTCTAGTTCAGTTCTAGTTCAGTTCTAGTTCAGTTTCTAGTTCAGTTCTAGTTCAGTTCTAGTTCAGTTCTAGTTCAGTTCTAGTTCAGTTCTAGTTCAGTTCTAGTTCAGTTCTAGTTCAGTTCTAGTTCAGTTCTAGTTCAGTTCTAGTTCAGTTCTAGTTCAGTTAGTTCAGTTCTAGTTCAGTTCTAGTTCAGTTCTAGTTCAGTTCTAGTTCAGTTCTAGTTCAGTTCTAGTTCAGTTCTAGTTCAGTTCTAGTTCAGTTCTAGTTCAGTTCTAGTTCAGTTCTAGTTCAGTTCTAGTTCAGTTATAGTTCAGTTCTAGTTCAGTTCTAGTTCAGTTCTAGTTCAGTTCTAGTTCAGTTCTAGTTCAGTTCTAGTTCAGTTCTAGTTCAGTTAGTTCAGTTCTAGTTTCAGTTCTAGTTCAGTTCTAGTTCAGTTCTAGTTCAGTTCTAGTTCAGTTCTAGTTCAGTTCTAGTTCAGTTCTAGTTCAGTTCTAGTTCAGTTCTAGTTCAGTTCTAGTTCAGTTCTAGTTCAGTTCTAGTTCAGTTCTAGTTCAGTTCTAGTTCAGTTCTAGTTCAGTTCTAGTTCAGTTCTAGTTCAGTTCTAGTTCAGTTTTATTTGAGCTTCTGAGCCAGTATACTTTAATGTGGGTATATTTAGTTCAATGACAAATACATATTATATGTAGTCAACAGTCTGTTTTAAAAAAGTTTAGTATTTCTTAAGTGTTAATTCCAGTTCTAAACTAAAATAAATATTTTCTGACCTAAATTCATTTTTCCCGGTCTTGTTTTTGTTCATCTACCCTTCAATTATTGCAATAAGGAAAATGAGTTTTATTGTTTTTCCTTTCTAACCTACTCCTGTTGTGTGAACAAAATTCCCCAAATAATTTAAACAATGAAGACAAGTTTTGCATTTTAAATAAAAAAACACCCGCAATTTTCTAAGAGACAACATAAACAGAACAAAAACATTTGTTTTGTATAGTTTTTCTTTAAAAATTTACAGTAGTTCCATTGCCTCAACTACCTGCTCGGTGGTCGCCATCAAGTTCATTGTTAGTTTTTCATCCTTTGTTTTATTTTTATGGACAAACAAATTTCCCTGGGTTCGTCTTTGTTCTGGTTGAAGTTTTTTTCATTATAGTTTTTTCTAGTCACCAGGTTCCAGTGAAATTGTGCAGAGATCCCTTAATTCATTATTTTTCAAACATTTAAATTTCCCTTTTTTACGCGACTATTTTTACTATTTTTTTTCGTTTTTTTTCAAAAAGGGGTCATTCAATTGTTCTTTTGTGTGAAGTTACTTAAATCATTTGATTGTTATTTTTATACATGTTTTTGTTGTAGTTTTTCCACTCTTCACTTTATTCCCGACAATTGCATGTTGTTGACTTTATAATCGTTGTATTTTATTTTTGGCCAATTTTATAATAAAAATCAGCTACAATAAAATAAGGGAAAAACTTGTGGAATGCTTTACATTTCCATCTGCAGATGAGTTGAGTATGAGTTCGTTTCACTTTATTATTATTGTAACAATATGCATTTTCCTTTTTCTTGTTTCTTTTGTCTCATTGCAAAAGATTTAAGAACATGTTTTAACTGTTTTGCGTATAGGGGAAGTAAGCTTATTAACACTATCATTCTTTTAAAAGCTTTTTATGTTGTTTTCATAGTGTGCCGGTTAAAATATTTTGCGAAAAAAAGAAATCAGTATGATTATGTATTTAAATACTTTTTGATATTTTTAAATTGTTTAAGATTTATACTTAAAAAACAAATCTATAATACTTTTTAGAATATTAGTGTTCAAATTAAGACATTTAAGACAATTATTACATAATTGTTATTTTATTACAAATTTTAAAACCTGATTTTGACAACTTTTGAAATTCTAAACTAGTACTGAACTAGAACTGAACTAGAACTGAACTAGAACTGAACTAGAACTGAACTAGAACTGAACTAGAACTGAACTAGAACTGAACTAGAACTGAACTAGAACTGAACTAGAACTGAACTAGAACTGAACTAGAACTGAACTAGAACTGAACTAGAACTGAACTAGAACTGAACTAGAACTGAACTAAAACTAAACTGAGTGACGATTATGACTGCAAGACTGAACTAGAACTGATTTAGAATTAAACTTGGATCAAAATAATACTCAAGTAGAATAGAATTTGAAATTGAGTTCAATTTGTATAATCTTGTTAAGATTAGAGATAGCATTGTTTCGTCTTAAACAAATATATTATTATCTAACTTATTTAAAATTCCTCATTTTTGGAATATTATCAAATATACATACAAAACCAAAGTGTCACAGAATTTCTATTATTTTTGGCTTGACATTGAAATACACACATAACAAAAAATTGCCCAAAAAGCATGTTGTATAATTTCCTTCTTTTATCACATTGTCTAAATTGTTACAAGTAGACAGAAATAAAAAATGTATAATATTAAATTAAATAAAATGAAATGTAATGAACAACATACCATTAAGATTGATGGGAATTTAAATTGAAAACATTTTTTTTATTCACATGTCTCTCAGTATTAGCATTTTAAGTATCTTTACAAACAGGCACATACATAAAATGAAAACGTTTGGGTTTCAAACATAAAAATAATAAGCTTGTGTTCTAATATACCTTTATATAATTTTATTAAATTCAATTAAAATTTACGTTGAAATACAATGAATTTATGTGCTATTTTATAGAAGGAATTTATTGTTTGTTTTTTACATGTGTTATCATGGTTTTGAAAATGAGCGCTTTTGCTTAAGAATTAACAATCTCTAATAGATTCCATAACAGATATATTAGCTATAGTCATTGGATTGTTCTCCTATTTCTTTAAAAATGGAAATTTCACTATTTGTTTTTACTTATACTTCTTATAAAAGATATTAAGTCGGTTTGTTTAAAATCAATACAAGAAGAAAATTATGAATGTTCATTTAATTTTCAACATTTCAATATTTCTAAAATTTAATTTAAATAAATTTTAATTTTTTCCTGTTAATCCCTAAAACAATTCAAATTTATTAAATAATTTTCCTTTTTAAAACAAAACTGTTTTACGTTTTTAATTTTTTCTGTGTTCTTAGCACAATTTTTGTAATAACCATAAATTAAGTAATGCGTGAACATTTATTATGTGATTAAGTTTAAAACAAAGAATACAAAACCAAAAAAGGTACCAAAGAAAAAGGGTTTCTTACGAAACAAATTCACATTTCACTCTAGAGCTTCAACACCATAACATATTCTGGTTAAAGTGTTCCCTATATAACTACTACAAGAACAACAAATACAACTACCATTTAATATTGTTGTTGTCGTTGTTCATTTAACATTTCAACACCTGGAGAAGAGTTGAAATGTTGAGGAATAACGATGACGATGACTACAAGACTTAACAAACCACCAAACCAACCAACAACAAACAGCAACCGGTAAACGTACCAAACTGAACTGAAGCAAATAAATGCGAAAACTAACACTGGCTTATAATGCTTAAAGGTGTAAATTTGTATAATTTTACATGTATTTTATGTAAATATACATACGTACACACACATATTCATACAAACTTATTAATATACTGACTGCTATAGTCAATGTACTGCCCTGCATATTTCCAAATAAAGTTCTCAATATTTAGAAAATATACTAATTGAAAAGGATACATTGATTCCATGCTTAACTACAGGTTCTACCTTATATACGTGAGAGTGTGTATTTAACACTAAATAAAAAACTGAAAATGTATTTTAAACAACGTTTAAAATAAGTGATTACCCTTGACTTTTTGACTTCTACCTTTCTTACCATACACTCACATTTATAAGAGTTTGTTAAAATGTATGCCATTTCGGTATGGTTGTGTGATAAATGTATGTTTGTCAAAGTGTGTATTAATGTGTGTGTGAGTATGTGTGAGAATCCCTTTGGTGTTATTAAGTAATTTACAAGATACTTAAAACAAGAAATATGTTTAGCATTTTAAAAATAATTGCACACAAGTGAGGTGTTGAAAAATACAACAGCAAAAAAGCTTTATATTGAAAAAAATTTTAACTCAAACATCTAAAATTAAAATAAGAAATAATTATTTTTAATTTAAAAAATCATTTATTAAGTCGAATGAGAAAATTAATTTGTTCAAAAATCATTTTTTAATTTCATTTGTCGACTAAATGAAATTAAAAAAAATTACTAAATATCACCATAGTCCTAACTTCAGTTCTCTCTATAATCTTGAACATAGACCTCTCTAAAGTGTTGACTATAGACCTCTCTAAAGTCTTGACTATAGATCTTTCTATAGTCTTGACTATAAATCTCTCTATAGACATCTCTAGAGTTTTGACTATAAACAACTCTATAGTTCTTGACTAAAGATATCTCCATAGTTTAGACTAAAGATCTCTCTATAGTCTTGACTACAGATCTCTCTATAGTCTTGGCTATAGATCTCTCTATTGTCTTGACTATAGATCTCTCTATAGTGTTGACTATAGATCTCTCTAAAGTCTTAACTATAGACCTCGCATTATTGTTCACTGTAGACCTCTCAATATTCTTGACTATAGACCTCTCTATAGTTCTTGACTAAAGATATCTCCATAGTTTTGATTATAGACCTTTCTATAGTCTTGACTATATATCTCTCTATAGTCTTAACTATAGATCTCTTTATAGTTTAGACTAAAGATCTCTCTATAGTCTTGACTATAGATCTCTCTATAGTCTTGGCTAAAGATCTCTCTATTGTCTTGACTATAGATCTCTCTATAGTCTTGACTATAGTCTTCACTATAGATCTCTCTATAGTCTTAACTATAGATCTCTCTATATTTTAGACTAAAGATCTCTCTATAGTCTTAACTATAGATCTCTCTATAGTCTTAACTATAGATCTCTCTATAGTCTTGGCTATAGATTTCTCTATTGTCTTTACTATAGATCTCTCTATAGTCTTGACTATAGATCTCTCTATAGTCTTAACTAAAGACCTCTCAATATTCTTGACTATAGACCTCTCTATAGTCTTGACTATAGACATCTCTATAATCTTGACTATAGATCTCTCTATAGTCTTCACTATAGATCTCTCTATAGTCTTAACTATAGTTCTCTCTATAGTTTAGACTAAAGATCTTGACTACAGATCTCTCTATAGTCTTGGCTATAGATCTCTCTATTGTCTTGACTATAGATCTCTCTATAGTCTTAACTATAGACCTCGCAAAATTGTTCACTATAGACCTCTCAATATTCTTGACTATAGACCTCTCCATAGTCTTGACTATAAACCTGTCTATAGTCTTAAATATAGATTTCTTCATAGTCTTGACTGTAGACTTCTCCATAGTGTTGAATATAGACCTCTCTATAGCTTTGACTATATACCTCTCTATTGTCTTGAATATAAACCTCTCTATAGTCTAAACTATAGATCCCTCCACAATAGTGACCATAAACTTACAATAGTATTGACTATAGACCAGTCTATAGTCTGGAATATAGAATATATTGTTTTGAATATAGACCTGTCTATAGTCTTGACAACAGACCATATCTGATCAGTCAGACTTCCCTATAGTCCTTACTATAGGCCTATCTATAGTTTTACCTTTAGACCTCTTTATAGTCCTGACTATAGAACTCTCTATAGTCTTGACTATAGACCAGATCTGATCAGTCAAGCTTATTTATAGTCCTGACTGTAGACCTCTCTATAGTCCTAACTTTAGACCTCTCTATAGTCCTAACTGTAGATTTCTCCATAGTCTGGAATACAGACCTCTTCATAGTCTTGACTCTAGAGCAGTCTATAGTCTTTACTGTAGAGCAAATCTGCCTATAGTCTTGTCTTGACTATAGGTCAAGACAGTTCATAGAACAGTCCAGTTCTTTTTTATATATATAATAGTTTATAGTCATGTCTATCGAACACTCTATGTTACAAAATATATACTAGTGTATAATTTTTAGAGTATTGACTTTTAATTATTCTTTCATTATTACGACTATATACTTAAAACTATTCCATTTTTCAATATATGTCCAAATACATTTTAACAATAAACTATATTCTTAACCTTAGAATTATTTGTGAGAATAAAATTTTGCACATTTCGCATTTTATATACTTACTATAACTTCCCAAGTAAGCATTTAAATAATTTATCTTTATTAGACTTAAAGTAATACCGTAAATTCTATAATAATCCTTACTAAAATAAATATATAAAAAATTTAAGTGTTTGGCAATTTACTAGGCTTTTAGAGCATTAACAATTTTACTTCTGTGAAAATTCATTCACATTCTAATAATTCAAATAATTCATTCGATGTTGTTGTTGTGTGAAACATTTGCATAAAGCCACAAGATAAACTAATGCTAACGATAACCAACTGTTTATTATAAGAAAAACTATAGTTTTTTAAAGATCTTTTTTTTTTCTTAATAGAATATGATAGAATGATGTGCTATTTGCATAAATATGTATATTTAGTTTTATGGCGATTTTAATTTTTTATTTAGATTTGATTTTCTAAACTAGTTGGTTGCATTTAATAACTCCTTTACATATATATGTACGTACATATGTTCCTAAAAGCATTTTATGTTTCTCATTTTTACAAGTACAAAATTTACAAACAATGAGCAATTGCGTTTTTAGCAAAATTGTTCACAATTATTTCTTAACAAAAAAAAAAAAAAAAAACTAAAATAACATAAAATATGTACTTGTACTACCAATAGTTTTCTATATACATATTTTTATCCTGGCAAATTCATTCATCTAGTGTGTGGCGGTTTTAAATAGAAATTTTAAACTCCATTTTATTTGTTTGCATATTTTTTTCTAGTTATTCCCACTTTTTTTTTGAATTAGAGTTCATTGTAATTTTTGTGTAGAAGTAATTGTTGCAATGGCAGTTAAACTCTGTTATATGTAGCGGTATGTTGTAGTTTTTTTCCTACATGTCGCAGTTTGAGTAATTTACGACTAAAAATACATAAACATTGTTACACACAAACTCAGAGACAAACACAACATAAACTACCAAACGACAATGACAAACATACATATGAAAAGAGTCTTACTTACAGAAATAAATGCAAATAAGAGCAAAAAAAACAAACAATTTAAAAATGTATGAATTCTTTGTAACTGCTACTAAAACTACAAACAACTACATGCATAGATACTTTACGTTAGTGATTGACAGTTATAACCAACAGAGGACTAAAAATCAGCAAACATATATTTATGAGTCGAATGTGACTCATTGAAAAAAAAATCAGGCAAATGTGAAGTTTTTTTATTAAAAAATGCTATATCATATCTCTTCTCTGTAAGCCGATCACTGCTTTCCATATAACCATATTTAACATTACACATTCATATAAAAGAACAATATACATACAACATTACCCATTTCCCTCTCTCCTAACATTTCCAACAACCATAAAAACAATAAAACAATGACAAAAACATTGAATGTGAATGAACAAAAAACATCAAGGAACAGAAAAAATGTGTTATATATAGTAATATTGTATAGCAGTACGAATGTGAATGTTTTGTAAAACAGATCCAGAATCCTTCCTTTATTATGCGGGAATTTGGAATAAATTGTTTAAAATTTAAATTATATAATTCAAATAAAAACAAATTGAATATCTCAACGCACTAAACTATAAGTTCAAAATTAAAATAAGTTTTTGTTTTTTTAATTTATTTACTTTTACAAAGAGAAAATCAAAATTCTATTCATAGTTGAGATATGAGTAAAATCACCAAAAAAAATATTTTTTTATCACAATTTCGGATATATCTGTAATACTTGGTTTTTTTTACAAAAATTGTTTTTATGTCCTGAAGATAACTTCGGGATCCAAATCATGAATATTTCTATCAGACATGTTTTCAATAAGCTTGCTATTTAACATCTTAAAAAAAAATAATTTCGAAAAAAATAGTATATTTTTATTATTAATCAAAGAAAATGAAAATATTTTATTTAAATAAAATGAGGACCACAAAAAATATATTTCTATTTATAAGTAAGTTCTCAGAAGAAATACTGCCCGATGTCAAAGCCATTTATACCGTTCAGATTTGTCAGGTACTAGACCGCTCCGAAGGTTTCTATAGAGTAAGTTATTAAGTTAGTAAGTTAGTAAGTTAGGAAGTTAGGAAGTTAGTAAGTTAGTAAGCTAGTAAGTTAGTAAGTTAGTAACTTAGTAACTTAGTAAGTTAGTAAGTTAGTAAGTTAGTAAATTAGTAAATTAGTAAATTAGTAAATAAGTTAGTAAGTTAGTAAGTAGTAAGTTAGTAAGTTAGTAAGTAAGTTAGTAAGTAGTAAGTTAGTAAGTTAGTAAGTAGTAAGTAGTAAGTTAGTAAGTTAGTAAGTTAGTAAGTTAGTAGTTAGTAAGTTAGTAAGTTAGTAAGTTAGTAAGTTAGTAGTTAGTAAGTAGTAGTTAGTAAGTTAGTAAGTTAGTAAGTTAAGTAGTAAGTTAGTAAGTAGTAAGTTAGTAAGTAGTAAGTTAGTAAGTTAGTAAGTTAGTAAGTTAGTAAGTTAGTAAGTAGTAAGTACGTAAGTTAGTAAGTTAGAAAGTTAGTAAGTTAGTAAGTTAGTAAGTTAGTAAGTTAGTAATTGGTAAGTTAGTCAGTTAGAAAGTTAGGAAATTTTTTTTAAATTTTTCATTAAAATCCTTTGTATTTGTGAAGATATCGTCCGATAAAATTTTTGCCGTTTTAAGCTTTAAGTTAAAATATCTCGAAGAATGATGAAGATATGACAGAGGTTAAAACTTTAATTTTTTTTATTTAGATTGGACTTTTGGTGAAGGTGTAACAGATTTTAGAAATGAAGTTGTCTTCCCTCTTTTATAAGCATTCAAAAAACTGATGTGATGAAGGAAATGTATATCTATTAATGTTTGCTTAGGTCTTTGGATTTCAAAATTTTTTAAATTTTGTTGGCCTGTGTTAGTTATGATAAAAAGTACAGATTTTCAGAAAAAATCGATTTTTTATGAAAAATGGTCTTCATGAAAAAAAAAAATTTTGTTGATTTTTAATGACCAAATAATTTATAGCTTGTTTTATATTTATCTTATCAAGATTTAGATTGCTTATTTTACTACATTTTATTTTATCAAAAATTTTGAATTCCTTAAGAAGATTAAAAAATTATTACACATTTATGTTAATATTTTAATTTAGCAAATAAGACAATTTAATAAATTACTAATTACAAAATCAATAATGAAAATCTCTTAAGGTTATTAACATGGTATAAAAGAATGTTAAGATTCAATTTACAAATAACTAAAAATATTCTTACATATAATACACACATTATTAAATTAATACTCACATTCTTTAGATATAGTTTTGTTAAAAACATAACAAAGCATATTAAATTATTACAACTAACATATTAACTTAAGTTGAGTAATTTTAACACATTTATAATTATAGTTTTATGTTAAAGTTTTGCAATGCATTCTTAATTTATTTATTTATCTTGGCTCTAATTTCATAATTATGTTTTGTTTGCACAAAAATAGAAACAAATATTACTTTTCTACAAATATTTAAGTTATTATATTCAGTCTTCATTTTCTCTATTTTAAGAAAGTTGTCAAAAAAATCGTTGTTAGTTTTTTGTTCAAGATTTTGTTTATTATTTTGACTCTGCTGTCATAAACTTAAGCTGCTTGCTGTTGGTGTATTAAGTTTCGTTCTTAATATACGTTAGTAGTTAGTTGTTGCGTTTTAGGTTTTTTTTTTTTTTGTTCATATTTTTTAATTGAAATTAAAAACTTTCTTTCCCTGGTTCTTAACTCATATTAAAACCATATTTTTGATATATTAACTCACACACACATACTTACGTACATGTATACATACATAGCTTCAAACAAGGAAAACTTCTTGCCAGAGTGTATTAAGACAGAATTTAACCAGCAGTTTTTCAAGGAGACAATTTATTCTCTTTGTTGTTGAAGGTCAATTGTCACTTAATTGTCTTCTCACAAGTTACTTTAAGTCAGGTTTTTAATCTTAATATTATGAATTCTGGAACACGCTTATACTTACATAAATAAATGATAACCTCATGTATAATCACTACTTTGGGACAATCACCCAAAACTGCAGGTTATGTTACTTACTATGTTGCATCGCAAACTTGTTAAGTCAACACTAAATGTACGAGTGTATGTTTGTTAGTTTCCGCTTTTGTATTAAGTTAATAATTTAGTCTTAACGCATAATAACTTAAGTTAATTTTGTTTCTTGGCAGTATGTTTTTTTTTTTCTTTTCATCTCAAATGAAAAAAAATACACAAAATGAAACAAATTTCTTAACTTCAATATTTCAGAAATATTCTTGTAGAGTTTGGCTGTTTATACCCTACACCACTATAGTGGGGAGGGTATTATACGTTTGTGCTGATGTTTGTAACACACAAAAATATTGGTCCTGCACCCACCTTTAAGATTAAGACATGTCCGTCCGTCCGTCCGTCTGTCCGGCTGGCTGGCTGTCCATGTAAACCTTGTGCGCAAGGTACAAGATTCAAGATAATTTAATGAAATTTGGACCAAGCATGTTTTTGGCACAAAGACGAAGCCTGTTGAAAATGGTTGAAATCGGTCCATTATTTCACCTAGCCACCATACAACCGTGCCTCACGATTTGGGCTTTTTATGCCATAATTTCGTCAAATATACTATTATCTTTCTATAAATTGGCACAAATAAGTTTTATATAAGTATAAATGACACTGCAGATTTTCGATGATCGCCCCTTATTCGACCCTAGCCCCCATACATATCCCCCTTCAAAAAATGTCTTAAACGTCTAAAATTGACTTGTAACCATTTGTATCGCGATGAAACTCAACTATTATTTAAATAAATTTTCCCAAATTTAATGATGATCGGCCCATGTTTGACCTATACTCCTATATAAAGCCTCATTTAGAAAATTTGGTTTTTATCAATAAATTGCTTAAATACTTTGGAATTAAGGTAAAGTTCAACATAAAAGTTTCTTTGTGAAAAATAAAAATGTTTAAAATATACTCATGATGTAGGGTGTTATATGGTCGGCCATGCCCGACTATACTTTCCTACTTGTTTATAAATAATGCAGTTGTGTGTGTCTAGTTGGTAATTTTAACATTTAGGATTTATCTGGCTAAAATTTCATATTTTTGGGGATTATTTTCAATTGCACATGAAGAAATAATTAACTTAAGAAAATTTAAACAAAATAAAAAAGAATAAAGTCTTTACTTAAAAATAATTTTAACAACATTTTTTTTTTCTATTTTCAGGTCATCTTCTCAAAACTAAGGTAAGTTTTAAATTTCATTATTTACTCGATTAAACTATTCATGTAAAAATTGTTGGAAAATGTGTTTTATTTAAGAATCTGGGCTTAGGGCTTAGTTCAATTATGGACCGAACTCTTTTCAATTTAAACAAGTAGACCCTTCAACTTAGTGTGTTTTAAAAAATATTATTTTATAAAAAAAAAAAAAAAAAATAATTTTTTAAAATTTTTTTAACAATATTTTTATGGGTTATTTTTGAATTTATTTCCGTTACTTACTAACCTATTTTGCATAATTTAAATAGCAATATTTTCGATGTCTAATAGAATTTTTGAACACTTGGATCTCTCTGATGTATCGGTTCTTCAAAATATTTATTTCAAAGACATACAGACGGACAGACAAATATAGATTAATCGACTCTTATTTACTCCGGGTTCCACATGCTAAATTTAATGTTTCTAGGTTTAATATTATCTGCCTTATTCATAAACATTTATCAAAGGTTTATAGAACAAATTTTGTATGAAAATTTGAGTTATAAACCTCTGATAAAATTTTATGAATAAGATCCTATATATATATAAAAGAGTAGCGTTACTGACTGACAGATTCATAACCGCACAGCCCAAACGGCTGAACCTAGAATCATGAAATTTTGATGTGTTTCTGTTATGTAGATCCACTAAGGAGAGATTTTTGGAATTTTCTACATTTAAGGGTAAAAAAGGGAAAAACGGGTAAAACTGGTTTTCCTAATTATCTTACCTAAAATTAGTGATACAAGAAAAATTTTAAATGCACCTGTATCTACTCTTAGAGTGTGGTGTCTGGTACTTTTTTGAAATTCGTACTTTTAAGGGGTAAAAATGTGTAACAAAAGTGATTTTGGTACCTTTTTTTTGGCCCTTTATAACTTTTTAACTAATAAACAAAATAACATTTTTGTAAATATTTTAAAAATATCTCCCAAAATTAGGAGACACCTGTATCGTACTTTTTTAAAATTCAGTTCTTTTTGGGTGTAAAAGGGAGAAAACTGTATTTTTGGTACTTTTTTTTATCACATTAAGAAAACTTTTTCGATTTATTGAAGTATTCCTATTAAATTACGGACTAACTCTGTAATATTTATTGAAACAAAATGTTTGCTGAACTAGAACTGTTTCACTGGCGAAAAAAGTACCAAAAAGGGGAAAAACGAGAAATATAATTTTATTCAAACTCATTGAGCCAATTTTTATAAAATTTGAAAAAGTAGTTTATTTACTCACACAAAATAAGCTATTGGTATATTATTTTGGAATTCGAGTACTAAGGCCTATATAAGACCAAATTCGAGTACATTGTTTGGTACCTTTTTGAAAACACAATTTTTCTGGAACAAATGAATGCAGATTTGAATTGTTTGAGTTTTATCTGTGATATATAGATTTAAATACGGAACATTTTGTAAACTTAATTCTCAAAAAAGTATATTTCTAAGCGAAAAGGGGAAATTTTTATTAGTACTTTCCACTAAGGTAGAATTTGTTCCACTTTTGGTACTTTTTCTTTCATCAAATGATACTCTTTGTATGTTTTATAATATGAATTCAAAACACATGATTATTAAACATACACGGTCCTCATTAAATAAGATTATTTAAGAAAGAACTTTTTAGTACTTTTTATCTCATAAATGGTACTTTTTGAATTTTCTAAAATATTCAACCTAGGAACATACATACATACATGGTCTTGACTGAATATTCTGTAAGTGGGAACTCTGGTACTTTTCCATTCTTCAAATGGTACCTTTTGGATTCTCTATAATGGTTAACCGGAACACATGACACATGGTCCTTATAAAATGAGAGAGATTTTTGTACTTTTTCGTTTTTCCGATATTTTTGATATTTTTACTATATTGATATTTTTACGATATTGAACATAGAAATATAAAATTTAAAATATAGGGACCTTATTGAATGAGAATCTACTGAAAGGGACTTTTGGTACTTTTTCATTCATCAAATTATATTTTTTGAATTGTCTATAATATTGAGCACAGAAACATAAAATTTTTGATTAAAAAAGAGGTATTTTAATTTTCTATAATGTTGAATCTACACGAATGAAACTAAAAATATAAGATTCTTCCTGAATGCGAATTTATTCACGTGATATTGAACGAAAAAAACTGAAACATTAAACAATTTTAAAATCAATTTTAATTTTCTATACAAGTAAACAAAATTTTTTATGTATTTAATTTTGGTTAGGGTAGCGAAGCACCCAGGGTATGATAGTAACATATAAAATAAAACAAAATATTTCCCTACTCTTCTTGTTCTGTTGACATCAAATTTGGCATTGTTTGAGCAGTAGAAATATTTTAAAATATTTTTTTAAAAAATGTACTTCTCTAAAATTTTGAAGTCCTTTCAAAAAGCCACAGAATCACGAAATGAAAAACTAAAACCCTAGTTTTTCTCCAAAAACACTTCAGACGTAAGTAGGTATATCATCCAGTTCATATCTAACTTTTTTTTTTTTATCTTTTTGTCTGACAGTGTAATTATTTAATTCCTATTTTTCTCAGTGTCATTAGATGTGGTTTCCAATTTGTAATATTATAGTGACTTCATGAGCTTAACGTTTGCAATATCGATATTATATTTTCAAAACTTTGACACATGTTGACAGCCACCAGCATTATGATGTTGGCAACTTTTATATAGTATTTCTAATGTACAGAAAAACCAATGTGTTGGAATAGATTAAAAATCAAACTATTTAACAAATTAATTCAGTTTTTTTAAGTAACACTGCAATTTCTAATTAGCTAGATAACATTGTAATAAAATTGTTTGTTAATAGAGCAAATGACGCCTACATGCCATCTGCATTACTTAAAAGGGCTCTAGTAATGACATACAAATAACTATATATGTACATACATGTGTATGTAAGTACTTACTTTTTAGCCTTGTCATTTTGTTTTTGAATTTTATTTTACACACAAATAGAAAAAGTAGTATTTTTTAAAACTATTAACATACTCAATGTATTTTTTTAAAAACAAAACTACCTCTAAAAAGTTACATCTTATTCTTCTCCAATGTCATCGCCAGGGCAAAGATTTGTATGCAAATGCATGTTTGTAGTCAGTAACTCGAAATAACTTTTAAGTAGTTTTCTTTTCGAATCAAAGAATTTGCAACAAAATGGCATCGATTTGTTATTGCATATTTTGTTATAAATGCAAAAAATTGAAGACAGTAAAGAAATATCTATCTAAACTCCTGTTTATGACAATTTTTCCAGGACCAATAGGTGAAAAGTTACACTCATATTTTTTATTCATTTGAAAAAAAACCTGTATGACCAAAATTTCCAGCTTTGATCTCCTCTAACTCCGGCAGTACTTGACCGATAAAGTTCTTGACCTACATATGTGTCTGGCCTACTATACAATAGTACTGGTGCAAATTTTATCCAAATCGATTTTTTGAGTTGGGTCACATGACACGAGATCGTGATTCTGTTAAATTGGTATTAGAGTACATTAAGCGATACCTCTGTCATCAATAACCTATATATTTGTTGTCAAAAACTTAAGTTCTAAATATCTATTAAAATTTACTTAAATACAATAAAAAAAAATTAGTGTTAATAAATAAATTTCACAAGGAAATATTTTTTGGTGCATATTTTCCACATTTTTAGTGGATATTTTCCCATTTTATAGTTCATGTTATAAGAGCATATTTTTAATTTTTTAGTGCATAAAAATCCTTGCCTTGGTCATCACCGTCTAATGTGTAATATTTAATTTAAATATTAAATTAAATTGAAAATAGAGAAAATGTAACCCACATACATATAATTTATATTAATTTTTGTAAATTTAATTGTATATCTTTATTATTATTTTTTATTTATTTTTTTTAATCGGAGTTTGTGTGTTTTTAAGCTTTTAATGCAGTAATTGTACTTTTTGGTTTAATATTAATGGTCAATTTGTTTGTGTATTGACTTGCAATTACACATGTATTTTTGTGTAATATTTGATACAGACAACAACATATTGTTGTTAACACGCCATGGCTAAGAAAAGTAATAAGAAGTGCCTGCTTTAAGGGCATCGATTTTCCAATTAAAAATTTTATTATTTAAGATAATCTTTTCAACGTAGATATATCCCTCTAAAATTAAATATTAATAGTTAATCAAATGAAATTGGACCTTAATTATAGATTAAATTTGAATAAAACCAAAATAGTTAAGATTCTAATGAGGCCTATAAATGTAGAGCCTAGTGCTCCTTTCGCTTGATTTACAAATTTATGTAATTATGTTTGTATGGCAAATTTTAATGATTTTTTGTAAATTTGTAGAATTTAGTTTTTATGTTTTTATTAAAGACCAACATTTAATTTGCAATAAAAATTTAAATATATTGATTTTTTTATATTTGAGGTTAAAAAAGGATATATATTATAAGTTCTTTAAATTTAAAATTTAACCCATTATACTCTTAGCCTGGATTAAACAGTTTTTGAATACTATTAAGTGATTAATGAAAATTCTGATGTAAATAGCATCATATTCAAAAGTATAAGAAACCATCCACCGATCTTTCCTAACATAACACATAATGTTTTCTCTTAAAGGCCATTACCAACTTCTTTAGTTGCATTACAATTTGATGATGTCAAATCAACCCCTTTTCTTTTTATTTGATTTAAGTTATTTCTTATATGAACTGTTTTTATTTTTTATTTTTCTGCATTTTTTTCGTTAACCTTTGTCAGAAAATTTTCCACTTAAATACTTCCGTTGGTTCCTTTTTTACACCTTTTGCAAAATGAAGAATTTCTATTTTCTCATCATACGATTATATACACCTCTAGACATGATTGATGATGTTTTTCTCTCTACATATTTCGTTTTTTTTACTGAACATTTTAAACACAGTTTGTAATAGTTGTACGTGTGTAAAGAGTCGCATTAATAAAATATTTTACAAAATAAATGTAAACTCAACGTAAGTATTTTTAGACAAATTTTTCAAAAAATATAGCTTTGTCCACCTGCCAGTCCACTTGTTTGTCTGTCTGTCTGTCCGTCCGTCTGTCTGTCTGTCTGTCTGTCTGTCCGTCTGTCAGTCAGTACATTTGTTAAAATTTTTAGAAGACCACATTTATTTTCGGGATTGAAAATCTTCAATAATTCTCTCAGACATACTTTCCATATATTTTCTATTAAAAATCAGCAAAATCGGTCTATAAATAACGGAGGTATAGGAAATATTCCGAAGCAACTCATGAAAATATTGTCCAAAAATATTTTTTTGTCATTACATAAAGACTTGTCACAGTAAGCGCGTAAAATTAGGAATGTAAACAATTTGCCCCTTTTTCGCAAAAAAAATAAAAAAAAATGTTTTTTTTTTAATTTTCATGAAAATTAAAAAAATATATAAAAAACAAATTTTAAATACAAAAAAAAAAAATTAAAAATTTCCAAAAAAAAATTAAATAAGTAAGATTGCTATATTCGGCTATGCCGAATCTAATATACCCACCATCAAACCGTATGCCGTAAAAGTAATGCTCTCCTATAAACATCGGAGTGATATTACTCATCAAATTTACTGAAGAGGAGCTTATATGAGGGGTAGGGTGAATTATTGACCATTTTTATAAAAATTTTCAAAATTTTTTGAGACCGATTTTGGTTCATATAAAACATGTCTACAACGAATATCAGTTCTCGACACTTTCCGTTAGGAATATTTACGTTCCTATGAAAGTTTCTTAGGTTTAGGCTTGTAAGACACTTACTTATGTCAAATGTCATCTCTACGCTCGTACTTTTAAGCCAGTAATGAGCGTTAAAGTATTTATCTGGAGGAGTCCTTTGTGGACCGATCCACATAAATTTGCTAGAGAGGATTTTGCACTTAAAAGACTTATTTATGTAAAATTTCATTGCTTTACTCGTATTTTTTAAAAAGTAATGAGCGTTAAGGTCGTTTTTTGAAGGGGACCTAATATGGGGGGTAGGGTCAATAATGTACCGATCCACATAAAATTTCGTAGAGAGATTTTGGTTCGCATGGAACTTATGTGTGTCGAATTTCATTGATATACTCGTATTTTAAAGACAGTAATTAGCGATAAAGTCATATTCTGAAGGGGATCTTATATGGGGGGTAGAGTCAATTATGGACCGATCCGTATAAAATTTGGCAGAGAGATTTTACGCATGAAACTTATTTGTGTCGAATATCATTGCTATATTCTTATTTTTTAGCCAGTAATGAGCGTTATAGTGATTTTCCGAAGGAGACCTTATATGGG
The DNA here is from genome assembly GCF_015586225.1 of Lucilia sericata. Taxonomy (NCBI): domain Eukaryota; kingdom Metazoa; phylum Arthropoda; class Insecta; order Diptera; family Calliphoridae; genus Lucilia; species Lucilia sericata. The sequence goes on along the minus strand of NW_023995215.1, from coordinate 111,624 downwards.
GGGTAGGATCAATTATGGACCGATCCTCATAAAATTTGGTAGGGAAATTTTGGATCATATGAAACTTATTTATGTCGAATTTCATCGCTATACTCGTACTTTTAAAACAGATACGCCCGTTAAAGGGGGTCCACTTGTTTTAGCACTCTCTGTAGAATTTTTGCTAACTTTTATCAAATATTTGTATGATGTGATTGTAATTTTTTACGTTACATCATATGTAAACAAAATGAAAACACGTTGTGTCTTTTGTTTTTGTTATTTTTCTTATACGTTTTTAATAAAAAAATAAAAGTATCAACGAAAAACCAAGCTTCTACGTCAACTCAACTACAATTGCAGTGCGACTTTTTTACCCTTCAAAAAAATTAAGTCAAAAAAAGGCACATTGAACTAAAACAAAAAGAAAATAAATATGTATAAGAAACCAACAAAAACAAACAAACAAGCTCTAAGGAATTTTTCAATTTTATGCCAAAATAAGTTTTGCCATGTCAGTATATATTTTTCAAATACTTGAAACACTTACATTAAAACATATAAGCGTTATTTTGTTAAAAAATATGTATATACTCTTAAACAGGCTTAAGCACACTTTGATTTAAATTTACCCTGCGATAAGGAGGGACTATACAGAACTACTGATTTTCAGAGAATGTTATTTGAGTCCACTTCGATTGCAAATGGAGTCCGCAATATATTCCTTCAGGTGGGTTAACTAGCTTATTTCTAAGGTATATCCTGGAAAATATTTAAGTTTAACTGAAGATTTTCTCTTTGGGGTCAATAAAGTGACTGTTGTTGTTTTCTCTACATTATAATCGGTCGATAATTATCAATTGATCAAAAAAATATATTCGACTAAATAAAACAACATTTTGAAGTCCTACTAAAACTACTGGGTTATTATTACCTATTTGTGTACATATGTATTGTGTATGAGTATGTGTTTGCGTATAAGTATTTATATATACCGACACATACTCACATCAAAGTATAAAAAAGATTGATGAGTCTTGATGTAACACGTAATGCATACATAAATAGAGATTTGTGTTATGAGAATTATCTATCTGGTAGGTCGTTGTTGTTTTTGTTATTTTTGTTGTTTTTATATTTTAACCCAATACCATGAAAAGCACAGTGAAGCAAGTCCATCTATCAGACTTTACATTTCAACGATGTCTGCATTTCAAAATATAATTCAAAACTTGGCACATGAGTCATCTTGACTCCGAAATATTACCTAAAAGCTCATAAATTTGTTTATTCACAAACATGTTTCAAGTTGATTAAGTATGTATGTCCATCCATCCGTCTGTCTGGGTTTCCATTTAAATTTTATGTCCAAGTTTCTGCCGTAATTTGGTACGTTAGCCTTATTGACAATATCCCGCCGGAATACTACTTAAAGTCTTATGAATGTAACAGTTAGTTCTAAGTAAAAGCTGTAAAAATAATCTAGTCGGATCAATATAAAGATCCATCAGAATATGACTTCAACATTTGCATTATTAGTAAGTTATTTAATCAAAAAATATTTGAAATACTTTACACTTTACGAAAAAAAATAATTTGTTCATTCCCCTTGGCCCACTGTTTTAATGTGTTATTTTTGCTACTATAGTTGTTTTTGTATTTAATGCTTAACACAGCATTATATTTAAACACAGTGAATAATGTACTTCATTTAAATATACATACAGTATGTCTGCATACATACTAACATACATACACGTGTAAATCTATGTAGAGTAGAGTAAATACATAAGCCTATACTTGTTATATACTATCCAAAAACAACACATAAAATCACAAAAAATACAGGCATGTCTCTTGATATTCAGCATATAATTGTTGAAAGCGGTTTCAAATTTGAAAATACAAAAAAAAAACTGTCCTTCTAACAGTTTCATACAAAACTCAAAAAGTTGATGGTAGAATTTGAACGTGTAGAAAATTTATTTTACAAAAATTGCATTTTTGTGTTCCCACCAATAACAAATAACAACAGCAACTGAAATGAAAACAACAATAAAAACCAAAAAACAAACATTAACAAAATCGTGAATTTCATTAAAAATAATCATCATTTTACAAAACGAAAAATTGTGTGCAACATTTTATTTCATTTGTATGAGTAAAATGCATAATCACATATATAAATAAAAATATACAAAAAATCCATGTCTGAGTATAAATACTGAAATGCACTAACTCTTTTATATTTATATATGTAAACGAAAATATATGTATGTATCTCTGTATACATTGCATCAAATAGTATGCGGTATGAAAAGTCACGTAATGCACAGCAGGCATATACGAACTGAATACTTACACCACAAATGCAATTTAACGCTTTTTGATAAAGTTGAATTCAATATTTTTTGTTCCTTTATTTCGTTTTTTTTTTTGGTTAGCTCTTCGTTATTGGTTTGAAATAAATCTAAAAAATTTAGATGCTTAATGTAATATAGTAAATCTTGATATTATTTTCCCTAACTCCATCACATCATCAAATAAATCAAATAAGAGGAAATCATGAAATTGAAGATTATTTTTATTTGTAAAGGCTTGAACATAAATATAAAAATAAATCAAGGTGAACTTAATGGTTGGGCGGATTACATTAAACTATATGTACATTCAAATATCTTGTTTACATTTTTCTATACAAATATCTTGTTTACACTGTCTAGTTTTGAAAGCGTATGAGTACTTAATATAAATTTCATATTAATCATACGCACCATGTCAAGTCAATAAACATAAAACTATTCGTATTATATAATTGTTAAGTAAACTAAAACTGAATCAGAAATGAAATAGAATCGAACTAGAACTAAATTAGAACTGAACTAGAATGAACTAGAACTGAACTAGAACTGAACTAGAACTGAACTAGAACTGAACTAGAACTGAACTAGAACTGAACTAGAACTGAACTAGAACTGAACTAGAACTGAACTAGAACTGAACTAGAACTGAACTAGAACTGAACTAGAACTGAACTAGAACTGAACTAGAACTGAACTAGAACTGAACTAGAACTGAACTAGAACTGAACTAGAACTGAACTAGAACTGAACTAGAACTGAACTAGAACTGAACTAGAACTGAACTAGAACTGAACTAGAACTGAACTAGAACTGAACTAGAACTGAACTAGAACTGAACTAGAACTGAACTAGAACTGAACTAGAACTGAACTAGAACTGATCTAGAACTGAACTAGAACTGAACTAGAACTGAACTAGAACTGAACTAGAACTGAACTAGAACTGAACTAGAACTGAACTAGAACTGAACTAGAACTGAACTAGAACTGAACTAGAACTGAACTAGAACTGAACTAGAACTGAACTAGAACTGAACTAGAACTGAACTAGAACTGAACTAGAACTGAACTAGAACTGAACTAGAACTGAACTAGAACTGAACTAGAACTGAACTAGAACTGAACTAGAACTGAACTAGAACTGAACTAGAACTGAACTAGAACTGAACTAGAACTGAACTAGAACTGAACTAGAACTGAACTAGAACTGAACTAGAACTGAACTAGAACTGAACTAGAACTGAACTAGAACTGAACTAGAACTGAACTAGAACTGAACTAGAACTGAACTAGAACTGAACTAGAACTGAACTAGAACTGAACTAGAACTGAACTAGAACTGAACTAGAACTGAACTAGAACTGAACTAGAACTGAACTAGAACTGAACGAACTGAACTAGAACTGAACTAGAACTGAACTAGAACTGAACTAGAACTGAACTAGAACTGAACTAGAACTGAACTAGAACTGAACTAGAACTGAACTAGAACTGAACTAGAACTGAACTAGAACTGAACTAGAACTGAACTAGAACTGAACTAGAACTGAACTAGAACTGAACTAGAACTGAACTAGAACTGAACTAGAACTGAACTAGAACTGACTAGAACTAAACTAGAACTGAACTAGAACTGAACTAGAACTAGAACTGAACTTTGCCTTTAACAATTTAATTTACTAAAACATATCGAAAAAATTTTATTACCAGAAAAAAACGATTTCTAAGGTATTGGAAAATCAAATAAGCAAATTAAATAAATTTTTAAATTTTAAAGAAAAAAATTTATATTTTCCATTAAAACATTGACACATGCCAGCAGCAAAAAAAATAACAAACAATTTCCAATCTCGTTTGAATGATTCTTTTACTTTTGCTCTTGTTTATTTGTATTTAAACTTTTTATTTTTTTTTTTGTAGATGTTGTTTTTGTTACTTATTGAAAAGTTTGTTTTTTGAGTTAAATGTTAACAACATCAGGTTTTTTATGAAAATGTAAAATGTTTACGCGTAAATTCACTAAAACTGAATGAGAAAGAGTTAAAGCGCACGCAAACAAATATACAAAGATCAAAAAAGCTACTTTTATTGAAACAGTTTTTTGCTCTTCTTGTTACTTTTCATCTAATAAAATTGAACAAAAAACTTTGTTAAGTTGTTGTAGTTGTTGCCGTTTAAGGGCAACAAACAGAAGAATAAAAGAGAAAACAAATCAAAAAGCCTACCTGTTGGGGGACAGGGTGTTAAAGTAAATGGGGAAAAGGCTGAAAAAATCATATGTTTGATGTTATTGAAGGCTAAAAGAAAATCTTTAGCAGTAGTGGGGGTAAGTCGAAGAGCGTAGGGTTTTGTATTTTTTTTTTTTAACATTGAAAAGTAAACTTTGTTAGAGCAAATGTACATATTTACAAAAGGCTTCGTAGATAAATATTAAAAAACTTGTTAAGAGAATGAAAAAAGCAAAAGGCTTAAACTTTGGTCTTTTTATTTAATATTCAATCACAGCTAAATTCATTTTAGAAAAATTTAATATTTTATTTCACAACTGAATTTTCTAGTTTATAAATAAAAATTTAAAATATATTTATTTTAAAATAAATAAAATTTTTAAAATTATTGTTTTGAAGTAAATGGAAAAATTGTTATGGAACAACGTTTGAGAAGTTAAAATTCAGTTCTAGTTCAGTTCTAGTTCAGTTCTAGTTCAGTTCTAGTTCAGTTCTAGTTCAGTTCTAGTTCAGTTCTAATTAAGTTCTAGTTCAGTTCTAGTTCAGTTCTAGTTCAGTTCTAGTTCAGTTCTAGTTCAGTTCTAGTTCAGTTCTAGTTCAGTTCTAGTTCAGTTCTAGTTCAGTTCTAGTTCAGTTCTAGTTCAGTTCTAGTTCAGTTCTAGTTCAGTTCTAGTTCAGTTCTAGTTCAGTTCTAGTTCAGTTCTAGTTCAGTTCTAGTTCAGTTCTAGTTCAGTTCTAGTTCAGTTCTAGTTCAGTTCTAATTCAGTTCTAGTTCAGTTCTAGTTCAGTTCTAGTTCAGTTCTAGTTCAGTTCTAGTTCAGTTCTAGTTCAGTTCTAGTTCAGTTCTAGTTCAGTTCTAGTTCAGTTCTAGTTCAGTTCTAGTTCAGTTCTAGTTCAGTTCTAGTTCAGTTCTAGTTCAGTTCTAGTTCAGTTCTAGTTCAGTTCTAGTTCAGTTCTAGTTCAGTTCTAGTTCAGTTCTAGTTCAGTTCTAGTTCAGTTCTAGTTCAGTTCTAGTTCAGTTCTAGTTCAGTTCTAGTTCAGTTCTAGTTCAGTTCTAGTTCAGTTCTAGTTCAGTTCTAGTTCAGTTCTAGTTCAGTTCTAATTCAGTTCTAGTTCAGTTCTAGTTCAGTTCTAGTTCAGTTCTAGTTCAGTTCTAGTTCAGTTCTAGTTCAGTTCTAGTTCAGTTCTAGTTCAGTTCTAGTTCAGTTCTAGTTCAGTTCTAGTTCAGTTCTAGTTCAGTTCTAGTTCAGTTCTGTTCAGTTCTAGTTCAGTTCTAGTTCAGTTCTAGTTCAGTTCTAGTTCAGTTCTAGTTCAGTTCTAGTTCAGTTCTAGTTCAGTTCTAGTTCAGTTCTAGTTCAGTTCTAGTTCAGTTCTAGTTCAGTTCTAGTTCAGTTCTAGTTCAGTTCTAGTTCAGTTCTAGTTCAGTTCTAGTTCAGTTCTAGTTCAGTTCTAGTTCAGTTTCTAGTTCAGTTCTAGTCAGTTCTAGTTCAGTTCTAGTTCAGTTCTAGTTCAGTTCTAGTTCAGTTCTAGTTCAGTTCTAGTTCAGTTCTAGTTCAGTTCTAGTTCAGTTCTAGTTCAGTTCTAGTTCAGTTCTAGTTCAGTTCTAGTTCAGTTCTAGTTCAGTTCTAGTTCAGTTCTAGTTCAGTTCTAGTTCAGTTCTAGTTCAGTTCTAGTTCAGTTCTAGTTCAGTTCTAGTTCAGTTCTAGTTCAGTTCTAGTTCAGTTCTAGTTCAGTTCTAGTTCAGTTCTAGTTCAGTTCTAGTTCAGTTCTAGTTCAGTTCTAGTTCAGTTCTAGTTCAGTTCTCTAGTTCAGTTCTAGTTCAGTTCTAGTTCAGTTCTAGTTCAGTTCTAGTTCAGTTCTAGTTCAGTTCTAGTTCAGTTCTAGTTCAGTTCTAGTTCAGTTCTAGTTCAGTTCTAGTTCAGTTCTAGTTCAGTTCTAGTTCAGTTCTAGTTCAGTTCTAGTTCAGTTCTAGTTCAGTTCTAGTTCAGTTCTAGTTCAGTTCTAGTTCAGTTCTAGTTCAGTTCTAGTTCAGTTCTAGTTCAGTTCTAGTTCAGTTCTAGTTCAGTTCTAGTTCAGTTCTAGTTCAGTTCTAGTTCAGTTCTAGTTCAGTTCTAGTTCAGTAGTTCTTGTTCAGTTCTAATTAAATTATATTTCTTGTTAATTACAGTATATTTTTATTTAATTATAACATTCAGCAACTATCATCATGTTCCATTTCTTTCTCAAAGTCCAACAAATTGAAAATTATTTTCTATAATTTCTCACATAATTTTAATAAAAGCGTATTGTCTTGTCTGCATGCTGAGTATTTTTAAATTAAATTTTAAATAAATTTATTGTTTAATACAATTTTTTTTTTTGCTATTTATCTTTTAGAGCTTAAATCGATTGGAAAATTGAGAAGTTAAATCGGAAAGTACAGAAAAAAACTCAAAAAGTGTAAAACTTTACACTTAAATGCTCTTACAGTTTGTATGATATTGTATGAGTGTTTGTTTAAAATAATGTAAACACTTTAAATAGTTACATTTGAGCACATGTACACTCATACACGCATGATTTCACATAGATACTCTGCTACCAACACACTGGGGCTAGAGTGCAGTACTAATAATTTTGGAAAGTATTCAAAACCACAAGAAAAAGTTTTTCTATCGTTTTTCTTTTTTATTGGGTTTTCCCTTTAGTTTCGTTTATCAAATATCCACTCATTCATTCGTTATTTCCCTCATAGTCATAATGTATGCAACTTTATGCGAGGATTGGGAGAAAAATTTAGTCCTAAAATAAAATGTCCGAATTTTTCAACAATTTTCTTTAACAAACCTATTTTTGGTATTCTGATATAGTGGGGTAAATCTTGATTTGTATATCTATCAGGGTACTAGTTAGTTATTTTCTTAAACTTTTGAGTTGACCTTAGCAAATGTGGCACACTTGAGTTGCAACATTGCAATACTTAAGATGTTGGTTTTTCATTTAACTTTTTTTTGTGGTTGAAAAATCATTTTTGTACAAACAAATTGGTTTGAATTGGCTTCCTTAGCAAATCATTTAAGAGTAAAAGATTACAAAAATCAAAAAGATCAAAATTCTTTGGCTTTACAGTCATTGTGTTTTATTAAAATTTGTTTAAACGAAAAAAAACAAATATTATTAAAATTAATAAAAAAATAACATAAAATATTATAAATAACCTTAATGTTCAAGTAAAAAATTTACTTAAAGATTAAACTAAATGTCATAAAATTAAACAATTTCAAAAAACTGAATCTCTTGTTTATATTTCAAATTATATTGCTTTTCTTTTAAATCTAAATTAAACCAAGAAATTTTTAAATTTTAAATTATTTTCGCTTTTTTATCCATATTTCTCATTATATTTAAAATAAAATAAAAATGTTTTTCTACCAAAAATAAAAAATAGTTCCCTTTACAAATCGCTGTTGTCACATAAAGCTTATTAATAAAAAAATACGCTTTTATTTTTCCTCTACCATTCACTTTAATAACCAGAATGATGTCCTCTTTAACAAAATATTAAAAACTTACATTCACAAAAACATTAACACTTCTTTTCTTTACCACTAGTGCAGGTTAGTAAAAGAATCCTGATAAAATGAACATAAAAAACCAAGAAAATTTTATCACAAATTTACAGGTGGCCAAATAAACAAAGTAACTGTGTTTGTGTTCCAGCATATTTTAAGCGCAAAATGTGTTAAATATTGAATGAACAACGACGCGACAAAACAACCATGAAAATGTTTTTTTAAATTCTGACAATAAATGGTGGCTGTAAAAATAAGCTTTTTCTTTTGTGCTACTTAAAGTTCTTAGAAAATTTGGTTGCTTGTTGGTTGGTTATATGGCTCAATGGTTGGTCATGGTAAAATTTTATAGTTGCGTATACAATGTTTACTGAAGGTTGCTTTCAATACTTTCTAAGGAATTTTTTCTTTTCAAAGAATTTTTTTTTCAAGAATATAAACAATTCTATATTATTTCTTTGCACCAAGAAATATTAAATATTTAGTAAAGGGATGAAATAAATTTAAGGTTTTAAAGATTTTCTGCTAAATAATAAATTATTATTATTTTTGAAACATTTTAAAGTTTTAAAAAGATTTTTTTAAAATCTAGTTAAAAATATAGAATATAACACAACTTGCAGTTTCCTTACAGCACCACTCGACGTATGACATATATTTTTAAAAAAATTATTCATTGGAAATCGCTCATACGCTCGCAAGTACCAGAGAATCTTGTAAGGATCGGATTTATTATTTAAATATTGTAGGTACTTAAGAGGTAAAATGCTAACTAAAACAAGACTATAGACTTTATATTAGATTATATATTAGACTGTAGACTAGAAAATAGACTAGAGTGTAGACTGGACTATAGACTAGACTATAGAATAGACAATAGACTAGACTATAGACTAGACAATGGACTAGTCTATAGACTAGAATATAGACTAGACTAGACTAGACTATAGACTAGACTATAGACTAGACTATAGACTAGACTATAGACTAGACTATAGACTAGACTATAGACTAGACTATAGACTAGACTATAGACTAGACTATAGACTAGACTATAGACTAGACTATAGACTAGACTATAGACTAGACTATAGACTAGACTATAGACTAGACTATAGACTAGACTATAGACTAGACTATAGACTAGACTATAGACTAGACTATAGACTAGACTATAGACTAGACTATAGACTAGACTATAGACTAGACTATAGACTAGACTAGACTAGACTATAGACTAGACTATAGACTAGACTATAGACTAGACTATAGACTAGACTATAGACTAGACTATAGACTAGACTATAGACTAGACTATAGACTAGACTATAGACTAGACTATAGACTAGACTATAGACTAGACTATAGACTAGACTATAGACTAGACTATAGACTAGACTATAGACTAGACTATAGACTAGACTATAGACTAGACTATAGACTAGACTATAGACTAGACTATAGACTAGACTATAGACTAGACTATAGACTAGACTATAGACTAGACTATAGACTAGACTATAGACTAGACTATAGACTAGACTATAGACTAGGACTATGACTAGACTATAGACTAGACTATAGACTAGACTATAGACTAGACTATAGACTAGACTATAGACTAGACTATAGACTAGACTATAGACTAGACTATAGACTAGACATAGACTAGACTATAGACTAGACTATAGACGAGACTATAGACTAGACTATGACTAGACTATAGACTAGACTATAGACTAGACTATAGACTAGACTATAGACTAGACTATAGACTAGACTATAGACTAGACTATAGACTAGACTATAGACTAGACTGTAGACTCGACTATAGACTAGACTATAGACTAGACTATAGACTAGACTATAGACTAGACTATAGACTAGACTATAGACTAGACTATAGACTAGACTATAGACTAGACTATAGACTAGACTAGACTAGATATACGACTAGGACTAGACTAGACTAAGACTATAGACTAGAATATAGACTAGACTATAGACTAGACTATAGACTTAGACTATAGACTAGACTATAGACTAGACTATAGACTAGACTATAGACTAGACTATAGACTTAGACTATAGGACTAGACTTTAGACTAGACTATAGACTAGACTATAGAGTATACTTTAGATGGTGAAATGGTAAAATTTTATAGTTGCGTATACAATGTTTACTGAAGGTTGCTTTCAATACTTTCTAAGGAATTTTTTCTTTTCAAAGAATTTTTTTTCAAGAATATAAACAATTCTATATTATTTCTTTGCACCAAGAAATATTAAATATTTAGTAAAGGGATGAAATAAATTTAAGGTTTTAAAGATTTTCTGCTAAATAATAAATTATTATTATTTTTGAAACATTTTAAAGTTTTAAAAAGATTTTTTTAAAATCTAGTTAAAAATATAGAATATAACACAACTTGCAGTTTCCTTACAGCACCACTCGACGTATGACATATATTTTTAAAAAAATTATTCATTGGAAATCGCTCATACGCTCGCAAGTACCAGAGAATCTTGTAAGGATCGGATTTATTATTTAAATATTGTAGGTACTTAAGAGGTAAAATGCTAACTAAAACAAGACTATAGACTTTATATTAGATTATATATTAGACTGTAGACTAGAAAATAGACTAGAGTGTAGACTGGACTATAGACTAGACTATAGAATAGACAATAGACTAGACTATAGACTAGACAATGGACTAGTCTATAGACTAGAATATAGACTTGAATATAGACTAGACTATAGACTAGACTATAGACTAGACTATAGTCTAGAATATAGACTAGACTATAGACTAGACTATAGACTAGACTATAGACTAGACTATAGACTAGACTTTAGACTAGACTATAGACTAGACTATAGAGTATACTTTAGATGGTGAAATGGTAAAATTTTATAGTTGCGTATACAATGTTTACTGAAGGTTGCTTTCAATACTTTCTAAGGAATTTTTTCTTTTCAAAGAATTTTTTTTTTTCAAGAATATAAACAATTCTATATTATTTCTTTGCACCAAGAAATATTAAATATTTAGTAAAGGGATGAAATAAATTTAAGGTTTTAAAGATTTTCTGCTAAATAATAAATTATTATTATTTTTGAAACATTTTAAAGTTTTAAAAAGATTTTTTTAAAATCTAGTTAAAAATATAGAATATAACACAACTTGCAGTTTCCTTACAGCACCACTCGACGTATGACATATATTTTTAAAAAAATTATTCATTGGAAATCGCTCATACGCTCGCAAGTACCAGAGAATCTTGTAAGGATCGGATTTATTATTTAAATATTGTAGGTACTTAAGAGGTAAAATGCTAACTAAAACAAGACTATAGACTTTATATTAGATTATATATTAGACTGTAGACTAGAAAATAGACTAGAGTGTAGACTGGACTATAGACTAGACTATAGAATAGACAATAGACTAGACTATAGACTAGACAATGGACTAGTCTATAGACTAGAATATAGACTTGAATATAGACTAGACTATAGACTAGACTATAGACTAGACTATAGTCTAGAATATAGACTAGACTATAGACTAGACTATAGACTAGACTATAGACTAGACTAGACTAGACTATAGACTAGACTATAGACTAGACTATAGACTAGACTATAGACTAGACTATAGACTAGACTATAGACTAGACTATAGACTAGACTATAGACTAGACTATAGACTATAGACTCGATATAGACTAGACTATAGACTAGACTATAGACTAGACTATAGACTAGACTATAGACTAGACTATAGACTAGACTATAGACTAGACTATAGACTAGACTATAGACTAGACTATAGACTAGACTATAGACTAGACTATAGACTAGACTATAGACTAGACTATAGACTAGACTGTAGACCAGACTATAGACTAGACTATAGACTAGACTATAGACTAGACTATAGACTAGACTATAGACTAGACTATAGACTAGACTATAGACTAGACTATAGACTAGACTATAGACTAGACTATAGACTAGACTATAGACTAGACTATAGACTAGACTATAGACTAGACTATAGACTAGACTGTAGACCAGACTGTAGACTAGACTATAGACTAGACTATAGACTAGACTATAGACTAGACTATAGACTAGACTATAGACTAGACTATAGACTAGACTATAGACTAGACTATAGACTAGACTATAGACTAGACTATAGACTAGACTATAGACTAGACTATAGACTAGACTATAGACTAGACTATAGACTAGACTATAGACTAGACTATAGACTAGGCTATAGACTAGACTATAGACTAGACTATAGACTAGACTATAGACTAGACTATAGACTAGACTATAGACTAGTCTATAGACTAGACTATAGACTAGACTATAGACTAGACTATAGACTAGACTATAGACTAGACTATAGACTAGACTATAGACTAGACTATAGAATAGACTATAGACTAGACTATAGACTAGACTGTAGACCAGACTGTAGACTAGACTAGACTAGACTATAGACTAGACTATAGACTAGACTATAGACTAGACTATAGACTAGACTATAGACTAGACTATAGACTAGACTATAGACTAGACTATAGACTAGACTATAGACTAGGCTATAGACTATAGACTCGAATATAGACTAGACTATAGACTAGACTATAGACTAGACTATAGACTAGACTATAGACTAGACTATAGACTAGACTATAGACTAGACTATAGACTAGACTATAGACTAGACTATAGACTAGACTATAGACTAGACTATAGAATAGACTATAGACTAGACTATAGACTAGACTATAGACTAGACTATAGAATAGACTATAGACTAGACTATAGACTAGACTGTAGACCAGACTGTAGAAAGACTATAGACTAGACTATAGACTAGACTATAGACTAAGACTATAGACTAGACTATAACTAGACTATAGACTAGACTATAGACGATAGACTAGACTATAGACTAGACTATAGACTAGACTATAGACTACTATAGACTAGACTAGACTAGACTATAGACTAGACTATAGACTAGACTATAGACTAGACTATAGACTAGACTATAGACTAGACTATAGACTAGACTATAGACTAGACTATAGACTAGACTATAGACTAGACTATAGACTAGACTATAGACTAGACTATAGACTAGACTATAGACTAGACTATAGACTATAGACTAGACTATAGACTAGACTGTAGACCAGACTGTAGACTAGACTATAGACTAGACTATAGACTAGACTATAGACTAGACTATAGACTAGACTATAGACTAGACTATAGACTAGACTATAGACTAGACTATAGACTAGACTATAGACTAGACTATAGACTAGGCTATAGACTAGACTATAGACTAGACTATAGACTAGACTATAGACTAGACTATAGACTAGACTATAGATAGTAGACTAGACTATAGACTAGACTATAGACTAGACTATAGACTAGACTATAGACTAGACTATAGACTAGACTATAGACTAGACTATAGACTAGACTATAGACTAGACTATAGACTAGACTATAGACTAGACTATAGACTAGACTATAGACTAGACTATAGACTAGACTATAGACTAGACTATAGACTAGACTATAGACTAGACTATAGACTAGACTATAGACTAGTCTATAGCTAGACTATAGACTAGACTATAGGCTAGACTATAGACTAGACTATAGACTAGACTTAGACTAGACTATAGACTAGACTTTCGACTAGACTATAGACTAGACTATAGAGTATACTTAGACTAGACTATAGAATAGAAATAGCGAAGACTATAGGTTAGACTATGGACTAACCATGGACTAGACTATAGACTAGATTTTATACTAGACTATAGACTAGACTATAGAGAATAGACTACTAAACTATATAGACTATAGACTAGACTATAGACTAGACCAACGGTTCCCAAATGGGGTCCGTGGACCCCTAGTGGTCCGTAGTAAAATCCTAGGGGGTCCGCGAAGACAAACGAAAAAATCCATGAATAAACAATATTCTGCTTTTATGCAATAATCCCAGATTTTTTGGTGACTTTTTGAATTTTATTTTTTCGGTTGTTTATCAAGAAGAAGCTAGGCCCTACAAATTTATTGTATCACTTTTATAAAGTAAGATATTGCCTGATATGTAATTTTTATTTCCTGTAAATGTAGTGAAACAATGTTTTTTTATTTCAGACGGATAATGATCTCTCTTACAATTAAATAAGGGATACTGGTATTCCGGAGTATGAAATAAGGCCACATTTCATAATTCAAAGACAAGCTTATACCAGATTTAAGTTTGTCAAATTGTAAGCAAAAGTGTTCTTGTTTGTAAGGACTAAAATTATATATTTCAAAAACACCTTCAATACGTTAATTTAGTTAATTTTAAATATAAATATTCCCTTCCGACGTGATACAAAGATTTTAACTTGATTTTATCGACCAATATTATTAAATTAACATTAGAAAATCCAAAGCGTTTCGCGTAAATATGTAGGTAAAGCCATGCAGTAAAAGAGTTCATGTCATATATTATGCAGATAACGCATTCCGCAACAACATGGAAGAAGTCCAACTTTCTTATATTATTTTCCCGAAAACTTAGCTCACTTTACCCCTCTGTAATCGCAATAAATTTTTGAAACGTGACTCCTTAAGCGCATGTCGACAATATTTGATAAAGAAACCTTTTTGCTACCTTGACTAAAAATGAATATGAAAGATCTCACGATCATAACATTAAACATCATGTTAACAATTCAACAAAGAACTCTTTCTATCTTCAAAACCATGCAGTTAAAAACCTATCGGGAATATTTTATAGATATGACAGCTCTACATTTATTTGACCTAGGGATTTATGGACTAGGTCAATTTTCGGACGAACAATTATTTCGAACAATAAGATATCAAAATATGTATGGAGGTCCGCGAAATTAAATAAGTTCCTCAAGGGGTCCGCGAAGTAAAACTGGTGGGAACCGCTGGACTAGACTATAGACTAGGCTATAGACTATAGACTCGAATATAGACTAGACTATAGACTAGACTATAGACTAGACTTTAGACTAGACTATAGACTAGACTATAGACTAGACTATAGACTAGACTATAGACTAGACTATAGACTAGACTATAGACTAGACTATAGACTAGACTAGAGACTAGACTATAGACTAGACTATAGCTAGACTATAGAATAGACTATAGACTAGACTATAGACTAGACTATAGACTAGACTGTAGACCAGACTGTAGACTAGACTATAGACTAGACTATAGACTAGACTATAGACTAGACTATAGACTAGACTATAGACTAGACTATAGACTAGACTATAGACTAGACTATAGACTAGACTATAGACTAGACTATAGACTAGACTATAGACTAGACTATAGACTAGACTATAGACTAGACTATAGACTAGACTATAGACTAGACTATAGACTAGACTATGACTAGACTAGACTATACTAAGACTAGACTATAGACTAGACTATAGACTAGACTATAGACTAGACTATAGACTAGACTATAGACTAGACTATAGACTAGACTATAGACTATAGACTCGAATATAGACTAGACTATAGACTAGACTATAGACTAGACTATAGACTAGACTATAGACTAGACTATAGAATAGACTATAGACTAGACTATAGACTAGACTGTAGACCAGACTGTAGACTAGACTATAGACTAGACTATAGACTAGACTATAGACTAGACTATAGACTAGACTATAGACTAGACTATAGTTTAGACTATAGACTAGACTAATAGACTAGGACTATAGACTAGACTATAGACTAGACTATAGACTAGACTATAGACTAGGCTATAGACTAGACTATAGACTAGACTATAGACTAGACTATAGACTAGACTATAGACTAGACTATAGACTAGTCTATAGACTAGACTATAGACTAGACTATAGACTAGACTATAGACTAGACTATAGACTAGACTATAGACTAGACTATAGACTAGACTATAGACTAGACTATAGACTAGACTATAGACTAGACTAGCTAGACTATAGACTAGACTATAGACTAGACTATAGACTAGACTATAGACTAGACTAGACTAGACTATAGACTAGACTATAGACTAGACTATAGACTAGACTATAGACTAGACTATAGACTAGACTATAGACTAGTCTATAGACTAGACTATAGACTAGTCTATAGGCTAGACTATAGACTAGACTATAGGCTAGACTATAGACTAGACTATAGGCTAGACTATAGACTAGACTATAGACTAGACTTTAGACTAGACTATAGACTAGACTTTCGACTAGACTATAGACTAGACTATAGAGTATACTTTAGACTAGACTATAGAATAGAAAATAGCGAAGACTATAGGTTAGACTATGGACTAAACCATGGACTAGACTATAGACTAGATTTTATACTAGACTATAGACTAGACTATAGAGAAGACTATAAACTAAACTATATACTAGACTATAGACTAGACTATACACTAGACTATAGACTATACTATATACTAGCCTATATGCACTGTACTCTAGACTATAGACTATAATTATATAATATTTTAAATTCTTTAAAAAATTTGAAATAAATTGTGTATATTTTAATTTCCTTTAAATTGTCTAGTACTTTAATTTGTTAACATTATATATTTCATCGTATTCACGGCATTTTATTAATTCATTTCACTAGCACACAAAAGCAATACAAAAAGAAAATACTTTAAACTCCATAAAAATACTTAAATACACTTTCGCATGGTCGGTATTAAACGTAAAAAAAACAAACAAGCCAACGTTTCAACTAAAATCTTGTTTAAATAAAATGTGAAAACAACAACAAGAAATACTCATAATAAAAAAGGTAATACTTACACTAAAAATATTTCAAATTATCCGCAGTTGTTAAACAATTTCATGCAGCAAAGGCAGTTTACACAAAAAAAAAACAACAGCAGCATGATAAAAACAAAATCGCACTTGAACAGTGCTTTTCGAACTATGTTAAGAAAATGTATTTCCAGCCATACTTTAACAAAAAAAAATTGGTACAACTTCAATTCCATTGTGTAGAGAATAAGAATTTCAAGTTATTTTTGTGTTGGTTAATTTTAAGTTTTAAAGGCGAAGGTTAATTCCATAAAAACGTTAAAATTTTTGTGTTTTTTTTTTTTCTTGGCAAATATGATCTTGAAAAGTACGTTGGTTTGTTGGTTTCTTTTCTTTCTAGTCTTAGACATTTTTCCACTTTAAAAATAAATACACGTCTTAAGGAAAATATTTGCGTTAAACCACTACAAAACGTCTGTTACGTTTGAAAAAGGAACAAAATGTCGACATTAATTCATTTGGGTTGAAATGTTGCTTATGTTTGAAGGTGATATTCTTTCTTTTTCTTTCTTAACTGATGGTAAGTAGGTTTTATTGTACTCTACAGAACATACTATATAGTTCAGGCTATGCTATAGTATACAGTCCGGTGTATAGTGCAACATATAGTCCAATCTAGCCTATAAACTATTCTATATTTCAGTCTAGCCAGTTCTATTGTCTAGTCTATGGTCTAGTTTATAGTCTAGTCTATAGTCTAGTCTATAATCTAGTCTATAATCTAGTCTATAGTCTAGTCTATAGTCTAGACTATAGACTAGACTATATATCTATAGTCTAGTCTATAGTCTAGTCTATAGTCTAGTCTATAGTCTAGTCTATAGTCTAGTCTATAGTCTAGTCTATAGTCTAGTCTATAGTCTAGTCTATAGTCTAGTCTATAGTCTAGTCTATAGTCTAGTCTATAGTCTAGTCTATAGTCTAGTCTATAGTCTAGTCTATAGTCTAGTCTATAGTCTAGTCTATAGTCTAGTCTATAGTCTAGTCTATAGACTAGTCTATAGTCTAGTCTATAGTCTAGTCTATAGTCTAGTCTATAGTCTAGTCTATAGTCTAGTCTATAGTCTAGTCTATAGTCTAGTCTATAGTCTAGTCTATAGTCTAGTCTATAGTCTAGTCTATAGTCTAGTCTATAGTCTAGTCTATAGTCTAGTCTATAGTCTAGTCTATAGTCTAGTCTATAGTCTAGTCTATAGTCCTAGTCTATAGTCTAGTCTATAGTCTAGTCTATAGTCTAGTCTATAGTCTAGTCTATAGTCTAGTCTATAGTCTAGTCTATAGTCTAGTCTATAGTCTAGTCTATAGACTAGTCTATAGTCTAGTCTATAGTCTAGTCTATAGTCTAGTCTATAGTCTAGTCTATAGTCTAGTCTATAGTCTAGTCTATAGTCTAGTCTATAGTCTAGTCTAGTCTAGTCTATGTCTAGTCTATAGTCTAGTCTATAGTCTAGTCTATAGTCTAGTCTATAGTCTAGTCTATAGTCTAGTCTTTAGTCTAGTCTACAGTCTGGTCTACAGTCTAGTCTATAGTCTAGTCTATAGTCTAGTCTATAGTCTAGTCTATAGTCTAGTCTATAGTCTAGTCTATAGTCTAGTCCATAGTATAGTCTATAGTCTAGTCTATAGTCTAGTCTATAGTCTAATCTATAGTCTAGTCATAGTCTAGTCTAATTGTCTAGTCTATAGTCTAGTCTATAGTCTAGTCTATAGTCTAGTCTATAGTCTAGTCTACAGTCTAGTCTATAGTCTAGTCTATAGTCTAGTCTATAGTCTAGTCTATAGTCTAGTCTATAGTCTAGTCTATAGTCTAGTCTATAGTCTAGTCTATAGTAGTCTATAGTCTAGTAGTCTAGTCTATAGTCTAGTCTATAGTCTAGTCTATAGTCTAGTCATAGTCTAGTCTATAGTCTAGTCTATAGTCTAGTCTATAGTCTAGTCTATAGTCTAGTCTATAGTCTAGTCTATAGTCTAGTCTATAGTTCTAGTCTATAGTCTAGTCTATAGTCTAGTCTATAGTCTAGTCTATAGTCTAGTCTATAGTCTAGTCTATAGTCTAGTCTAGCTAGTCTATAGTCTAGTCTATAGTCTAGTCTATAGTCTAGGTCTATAGTCTAGGTCTATAGTCTAGTCTATAGTCTAGTCTATAGTCCTAGTCTATAGTCCTAGTCTATAGTCTAGCTATAGTCTAAGTCTATAGTCTAGTCCTATAGTCTAGTCTATAGTCTAGTCTATAGTCTAGTCTAGTCCTAGTCATAGTCTAGTCTATAGTCTAGTCCTATAGTCTAGTCTATGTCTAGTCTATAGTCTAGTCTATAGTCTAGGTCCTATAGTCTAGTCTAGTAGTCTATCTAGTCTATAGTCCTAGTCTATAGTCTAGTCTATAGTCTAGTCTATAGTCTAGGTCTATAGTCTAGTCTATTCTAGTCTATAATCTATAGTCTAGTCTATTCAGTCTATGGTCTAGTCCTATAGTTTAGTCTATAGTCTGGTGAATAATCTAGTCTAGTCTATAGCCTATTTAGTAGTAAATATTAATCAAAATAGTGTCCCCCAAATTCGCCTAAAGCAGTTAAAAGTTCCATTCGTCATAGTCCTTCTAGTTGAAGGATTTTCTTTTTCCCTTAACGCGTAGACATGAATACCTTTTTCCTTTTCCTCGTACTAAATTGTTGTTGGTTTTTTCTTTCACTCCTGTAACTTTAACTTGGCAAATACTTGAAATAGTTTTTCGGGTTTTTAGTATTATTTTACAAAATGTTGTGGTCGAGTTTATTCTCACACTGTGGTTTGCAGCAATTGTTCTACAACTCATAGTGTAAAGTCAAAAGGAATTCTTTTTTAACACAAAAACAGTCTTAATCAAGATTAGTACGAAATGTCTGTAAAGAAAAAATACTTGATTTCAAATTGTAGATAAAACTAACAAGTTTAAAGTAATTTTAAATGAAAATAAGGTAAAATCAGATTAATCAAATTGAATTTAAATCACTGCGAAAAGAAATGCAAACTTTAATCAAAAAAAAAAGGTTTTTTAAAAAAAGTTTTAAGAAATGTTCAACAGCTTCCTCACATAATTTATATTACTCATTATTCATATCAATGATTACAGACTAAGATCAAGTAACTAAGTTTTTTTCAACATTGAGCAACTATATCGGATATCATTTTTTCTTAATAAGGAAAACTATATTCATCATTGGGAGCGTATGAGTTATAAACAAAAATTTATTCTCTTGTGCGTATGAGTCATATAAATGAATTAATTTCCGTAAATAATACAACGTAAATAATTTGCTAATAGTAAATAACAGTTTTTAAATTTTGTTAAAAAAAATAAAAAAAATACTCTTATATTTTTTTATTTTGATATTTTTTTATTTATTTACGAAAAAACCTATAAAATTTACTTACCAAATATGCACATGCATGCACTTGTGCGGTCAAAATGAAAATATGTGTTTTTTACTCCCAGAAAAAAAGACAAATATTTATTTAAATTTATTTTGTTTTTTCCCAAACTGCAGTTTTTTTTTAATTTGTTTGCACTTGTGAATATTTAAAGTATGGTCATGAAAATGTTTTGCTTTTCCTAGTAAGCACACACTCACAAGAGATAAAAATAAATAGAAAATATTATTATTTATTTATAACTTCACAATAATTTTCATTTTAAAAGCTCAGCAAAAAAAGTATATTTAAAAAGAGCAATGGTTAAGTTACCTTATTATGAAAATTGGCTTTAAATTTAATTAATTTTCGGCAAAAATCTTTCAATTGTATACACATTCAAAGAAACTAATTTCTACTTCGCTTTTTAACTAAATATTAAAAAGTACTATTTAAAGACTCGTTTTCTGGATTCATCATTATGCGCCAAAATATTTAATATAGAAGGACTATGATGAACGGAATTTTTAACTGTTTTAGGAGACTAGACAATAGACTAGATTATAGAACAGAATATAGACTAAATACTAGACTAGAGACTGGCTTATATGCTGGACTGTAGAGCAGACTGTAGACTAGACCATAGATTAGACTATAGATTAGACTAAAGACTAGACTATATAGACTAGACTATAGACTAGACTATAGACTAGACTATAGACTAGACTATAGACTAGACTATAGACTAGACTATAGACTAGACTATAGACTAGACTATAGACTAGACTATAGACTAGACTATAGACTAGACTATAGACTAGACTATAGACTAGACTATAGACTAGACTATAGACTAGACTATAGACTAGACTATAGACTAGACTAGACTATAGACTAGACTATAGACTAGACTATAGACTAGACTATAGACTAGACTATAGACTAGACTATAGACTAGACTATAGACTAGACTATAGACTAGACTATAGACTAGACTATAGACTAGACTATAGACTAGACTATAGACTAGACTATAGACTAGACTATAGACTAGACTATAGACTAGACTATAGACTAGACTATAGACTAGACTATAGACTAGACTATAGACTAGACTATAGACTAGACTATAGACTAGACTATAGACTAGACTAGACTAGACTATAGACTAGACTATAGACTAGACTATAGACTAGACTATAGACTAGACTATAGACTAGACTATAGACTAGACTATAGACTAGACTATAGACTAGACTATAGACTAGACTATAGACTAGACTATAGACTAGACTATAGACTAGACTATAGACTAGACTATAGACTAGACTATAGACTAGACTAGACTATAGACTAGACTATAGACTAGACTATAGACTAGACTATAGACTAGACTATAGACTAGACTATAGACTAGACTATAGACTAGACTAGACTAGACTATAGACTAGACTATAGACTAGACTATAGACTAGACTATAGACTAGACTATAGACTAGACTATAGACTAGACTATAGACTAGACTATAGACTAGACTATAGACTAGACTATAGACTAGACTAGACTAGACTTTAAACTTGGCTACTACTTCATTGCCCTATATGCAGTAATGTCTTGGTAAACAGTTATAGCAATGTTTTCATAACCATTTTAGCACAATTCGATTAGAGCCAATCGTTCTTATTTCACAATTAATTTTATTCAAATAAAATTCTTATTGCTTTCTTATTAGACACTACCCTACTGTATATGTAAGCCTAATGTATTTGTAATAAATACATTAAAAAGAAAAGTAACAAAAATTATTTAGTTGAATATTTCAATATAAAATATGACAAAAATCCCTTTTACTTTTTATTTTAAAATATTATAGGTAAAAATATAAAATAAGTTTTAGAATTATAAAATGACAAAGGTGACTTTGGATTCACCTACATAAAAAGTGGCCAAAATAAAAATATGATAAACATTATTGGTGGAATAAAAAATTTGAAATTTTTTTTGAAACCAAAATTTGCAATATTTTTCAAATACCTAACATCACATTGTCAAAATTGGTAATAAGAAATAAATACATGTGTGTGGGTGTGTTTTAAGGTACCAGAGCTTTCCGAAACATATAAAAATAGATGCACATAAGGATATTCTAAACACATCCCTTTTCAAAACTCAAATAGTGTAATTATAGTTATAGCTAAGTTAAGTAATCCTGTAATTTCAACGTCCATCAAAGTTATTCGAAAACAATGCCTGTAGCGTGCAAAAATTAAATCCTTTGCCATTTTATGAGAAAATTTCAAAAGTAAAAATGACAACAGAAGAATTTGAAAAGTTCGTAAGTTCTTTAAAAAGGATTTATTTTATTTAATTTACAATTCTTTTACGTATATATTTTTTAGTCTATAAAATCTTATAAATATTTCTGTACACATGCACAGAGAGTTACAGACATAACATTTTATTATGTTCAACTAAAAACTAAAAAAAAAACAGAAATCTCACACAGGATACCGACACACATACTGTTAAAGAAAAACCCAAACATACCAAAAAAAAAGTGAAAGCTTTTTTTGGCATTTAGAATACATATACAGTGCAGGTTTATACAGATACACGCATTTACACACACACACATGTATAAACATTCATATAAATGTGAGACACATTTAAGTGGATTTTTTTATGACTTTATTGGATGGCAATCGCTTATACGAAGGTGATCGGAAAAGGATATCTAACAGGATATATCATCATCTATATGTGTGCGAATATATCAGTGATCGCAGATTTTTATTAATTTTTTGATTCTAGCGATATTTAAAGATCTACAGACAAATTTAGGTTGATTTTTAAGGAGGCAGGTGATTACAGATGTTTATTATAATCTCAGCTTAACGTTTTGTAAATGATTTTTACATTAATTCTGATTTTAAAAACTTTGCAAATACACCTCGTTTTAACAAGTATAAGCTCTTGATAAAAGTGATTCAAATGTTTTTAAATATTCATAACACGATATATATAGTATTTTATATACAAAACACATACATTTATACGTACAAGCACACACATGCACTGCCATAGATAGAAAGAGTAACGAGACACTTAATAGTCAAATGGTTTAAATTGTCATACATTCAGATTTCGTTTTTTTTTTCATTTTCAAAAGTTTTCCCTTAAGACTCGGAAAAATATAAAACAAAAATAAATAAATGTGTGTTTTATTGTAAATAAAAAAAATTAAATTAAACTTTTAATTTTTATACAATTTAAAGACAATTTTGAAATATTTGTGAAACAAAAATAAAAATAAACTATTTTGCAACTAAAACTATTTTAACATGCAACACGTTACATTTACCAACACTTGAGGAAATTGCATTATACCACTTTTCGGTTGTTGTTGAGTTGTGTGTTGTTGTTCCAACTGCTCCGCATTGTATTGTGTCTTCTTGGCAATATAAACATATTTGTCATTGCAGTTTCCTGATAAGGAAAACAAACTTAAACACACACACACACACATTCTCACACTAGTTCCTTTTTTTCAGCAATACATTTTCATGTCGTTATTTTCCACTGCCATCCATACACATATTTGGAAACTTTTTTTCTTCCCCCTTTTATTTGAAGTTTTTCTTCCCCTTTTTCCCTTTCCCTTTCACTCTTATTACTTACTTCAACACTTGAAAGTCAAGGAGTTGTTGTTAATGTTGTTGATGGCATTATTCCTTGTTTGCATAAAATCGGTTTATTTATCCTTTTTTTTTTTGAACTTACAACAACGACATCAATTCGGTTCTACAACTGCTAAAAACTAATGTCATGTTGCCTGCGTATTCTTTAGAATTAAATTTATTTTAAACTTTTTTTATATAAACTGAATAAAAAACTAAGAAACAAGTGTTCAGTTGTTTAAATATGCGGGGATTTTTTGGTATCATAGGCGAAAAAAAGGTTCATTGTTGACTTTTTACTATTACCATAGAGAGCAATCTGATCAAATTTTATTTTTTTATTGAGTTTTAAATTTTAGATTTTTTTGAGAGTTATCAAAAATTTCATTTGTGAATAGAATCAAAATATATGAATTTTTATGCCAAAAATTGTATCGATTTTGAAATAGAAAGTTTGTAAAATCGAACATTTTATTTAAAAAAATTATCGAAATGAAATTTTTCCATGGAAAATTTTTTATAGAAAATTTATCGAAACAAAAATTTTCTTTAGAAAATACCTCTTCGATGTCATTTTCCACAGAAAATAGATCGAAGCAAACATTTTCCATAGAAAATAGATTCAAGCAAAATATCTTAATATAATTTATCAAACAAAACTTTTCTATAGAAAAGTGATCGACATTCTATAGAAAATTGATCAAACCAAATATTTTTTTTATAGAAAATTGATCGGAGCAAATATTTTCTATAGAAAATTTTTCGAAACAAAAACATTTTATAGAAAATGAAAGCAAAAACTTTTGATAGAAAGTAGATCGAATCCTTTGAAAATAGATCGAAGCAAAAAAATTTTTATAGAAAATATATCGAAGAAAAAATTTTCAATAGAAAAGTTGATCGAAATAAAAATTTGTTTATAGAAAATTGATCGAAACAAAAGCTTTCCATAGAAATCAGAAATCTATCGTAACAAAATTTTCTATAGCAAGTTGATTGAAATAAAAATTTTCTATAAAAAATTGATCGAAGCAACCCCTTTTTATAGAAAATTTATCGAAGAAAAATCGTTCCATAGATCGAAGTGAGCATTTATCATAGAAAATTGATGGAAATAAACAATTTCTATAGAAAAGAGATCTATGCAAATATTCTATATAGAAAATTGACAAAAAAAAACTTATCGAAATAAGCATTTTCTATAGAAATATAAAAATTTATCAGGAAAACATTTTCTATAGAAAATTGATCAAATCAAATATTTTCTAAAGGAATTGATCGCAGCAAACATTTTTTATAGAAAATTTGTCATATAGAAAATTTATGGAAATGAAAATTTTCTTTAAAAAATTAATCAAAAATTACAAATTTTCTATAAAAATTTCATTGTATATGATTATTTCTATACAAAATTTGCTATAGGAAATTGATAGATAAAAAAATCTGAGAAAATCGATCTCGTCACATATCCATAGAAAAGCGATCGTTGACAATAAATCTTTTATAGAAAATAGATCGATGACAAAAATTGCTACGAAAAGTTTATCAATTGCAAAAGTTTTTTATTAAAAACGTCTATAAACAGCTTTCTATCATTATTAAGAAATTTTTATTACATTCTTAATAAGGATTCCTTATAGATAGGAATGTCCTTCCATCCACATCCGTCTTTCCGTATGTTTGTTGAAATGAAGTTCATGGATCTCAAATCCAGAATACCTAATTCCGAAAGGAAGGCCCCGAAAAACACATAGTTGTACCCTACACCACTTTAGTGGGGAGGGTATATTGGGTTTGTGTTAATGTTTGTAACGCTCAATAATATTGGTCCATCCTATACCCACCTTAAAGTATACCAGTCGGCTTAGAATCATTTTCTAAGTCGCTTTAGCTATGTCCGTTCGTCTGCCCGCCCGTGACTTCTATTATCCCAGGGACAAAGCCTATTAAAATGGTTAATATCGGTCCATTATTTTACCTAGCCCCCATACAACTGAACCCCTGAATAGTGCTTGTAAAGCTTGTAGTCAAACTACAGGTTCAATGAAATTTGGCATATGATATTTTATGGTACATCGGTCCATTATTTCACTAGCCCCCATACAACTGACCCCGACGAATAGGGCTTTTAAGTTCATAGTTATATTTAATATACTCGTATCTCGACAAAAAGCTGCAAAACCAAGTTCTATACTAGCCTTAATGACTGTCATGAATTTTATAATTGTAGGGTCTCATTTGACCATAGCCCCTATACAAAGCTCCCTTCAAAATTTGACTTAAATGTCCACAATTTTATTCAACGATAAATGGTTTAAGTACTATATCTGAGGCAAGGTACAATTCATCTTGAATGCTTTATTATGAAAACTAAAACACATGTTATTTTTGTAACAGGTGTAGGGTAATATATGGTCGGCCTCGCCCGACTATAATTTCTTACTTGTTTTTCTATAATTTTAAGTATTTCAATACATATATTAAAGCCATTTATATACACACATTATGACTATGATTTATATACAGAAAATGGCAATTTGTTAAAGTAAATCAAATAAAATTTAAATTAAATAAAAACAAGTAAAAAGGTATAGTCAGGCGTGGCCGACCATATAATACCCTACATCACTTATGAGTTTATGTTGAATTTTTTCATAATTTCGATATATTTTTGATGAAAAAATGATTTTCTAATGGAGGCTATATATGGGAGCTAGGGTCAATTATGAACCGATCCTAACAAAATTTGGTGGAGGGATTTTGGTCGACATTAAAATTAATTATACCGAGTTTCATTGAAATAAGGGAATTAACGACGTTCAAGCATTTTCAGAGGAGGACTTTGCAAGAGGGCTAGGGTTAAATAAGGACCGCTCACTACGAAATTTTGCAGTATCATTTATGCTGGTATAAAACGTAGTTGTGACTATTTTTATAGGTATATTAGTATATTATGAGCTCAAATCACAATTTAGGAGGCCCGGTTATATAGGGGCTAGGTGAAATAATGGATCGATAATAACCAAAATCAATAGGTTTTGTTATTGGGCCAAAAGTAATGTGTGTACCAAAGTTC
This sequence comes from Lucilia sericata, assembly GCF_015586225.1. Classification (NCBI taxonomy): domain Eukaryota; kingdom Metazoa; phylum Arthropoda; class Insecta; order Diptera; family Calliphoridae; genus Lucilia; species Lucilia sericata. Next base: position 84,432 of record NW_023995215.1, on the reverse strand, counting down.
ATCCAATTATCTTCAAAATTGCGATCTGTAGTTTGATTACAAGGTTTACATGGACAGACGGACAGACAGAAAGACAGACGGACTGACGGTCGGACGGACATGGCTTATTTAACTCAGAAAATGACTCTGAGCCGATTGGTATACTAAAAAGTGGACATTGGACCATTAATTCTATGCGTTACAAACATCAGCACAAATCCTGTATACCCTCCCCACTAAAGTGGTGTAGGGTATAAAAATTAACTACTTTTATTGGCCTCTGCTTTCAAGGCCTATATTGAAACTTAAGACACACACAAAAATTCGACCAAAGAATAAATATTTATATTTAAATTCAAAATTTCACATCAAAATTAACTTGTAATCTATGTTTTTAATAATATTATAGTATTTTAATTTCACACTTATTCTGGAAAATTATTTAAATAAAAAACAGCATTAAAATTTGTTGAAAAATTCGTTAAATATTTGAAAATAACCGCCATACAATAAACCAACACAATATTGCGTTACTTATCCTTTCTCAACATTTATCCACAAAAGCCGATAGCATACTAAAGAGTGTTAACGAAACTTTGAGTTTCAACAAGAACAACTTGTCGAAAAAACGAAGTTATTCATTCACAGCAACCCCAAAAAGGAAAAACATAGAAACATGTTTACCCAAAACCAAAACACAGCAACATTCAAATGTTTATAAACAATAACACAACTCATTTAATATTCTCTTTATAACAACATCTTTCTTATTCTTAATTTATTAACTGTGTTTTTAAGTGATTTTTTTTAACATAAATCTTTTTACAATTTAGCTGGCAATTTATGTTTTTGTTCCAAAGATTTTTCCAAAATTTCAATAACATCTTCGGCACAACCCCAGGCTAAGGTAACACCACTGCCACCATGACCATAATTGTGTATCAATATTTTATTGCCTGTAACAAGAAATTTAAATACTATTAGTAAGAAAAACATTAAAAATCACCCCAAAAAAATCTAAAATTACCTTTAATTTGTTCAGGTTCCAAACGCAAATTAGTTCTGCCAGGTCTTAAACCCACCCAATCAAACAAATGTTTGGCTTGATGTAAAGGTGGCACAATTTCACGACAACCATCAACTATGAATTTTTTATCAACTGGACAGACTTTGGTGTTGAAATCATTTTCCTGATGAGTGCCACCCAAAACCACAGTATCCATGCTAAATTTAAAATTAATTAATTAATTTATATTATGATTTTTGTCATCTCTAAAACACTTACTTGGGAATAATATAGTTGCCTACATCACTTTCATCTAACACTACATAATATAACCAGGGGGCCTTTACTCTGGATACTTGACCACGTACGGGGAACATGTTTTTGTCACCCACCAATTCTTGTGAACCCAATCCTGTACAATTGATGACAACATCATAGTTTGTGGTTTCAATGAATTTTTGTAGATTTTCAATTTTTTCTGTTAGAATTTGTCCACCTTGTTGTCTGAAACGCTTAATTAAGTAAGGTAGTAGTAGACGAGGTTCGGAAGTGTAAGTGACAAAATGTAAACCGGAGCTGAAATTTTGAATAAATAACTGGATTAATTAATATTCTCAAATGAATTTTTGCTAACGATACATTTACATCAACTTTCTATACAAAATTTAAAGATCGATCATAAAATTCTTTATAGAAAATTTTATGATCGATCAATTTTCTATAGAAAATTATGCGATCGATAAATTTTCTATAAAAAATTATACAATCGATAAATTTTCTATAGAACATTTTAAGGTCGATAAATTTTTTATAGAAAATTTTAAGATAGAACAAGTTTCTATAGAAAATTTTAAGATCGATAAATTTTTTATAGAAAATTTTAAGATCGATAAATTTTTTATAGAAAATTTTAAGATCGATAAATTTTTAATAGAAAATTTTGAGATCGATAAATTTTTTATAGAAAATTTGAAGATCAATCAATTTTTTACAGAAAATTTGAAGATCGATCAATTTTCTATAGAAAATTTTTAGATCGATAAATTTTTTATAGAAAATTTTTAGATCGATCAACATTCTATAGAAAATTTAAAGATGGATCAACATTCTATGGAAAATTTTAAGATCGATCAGCATTCTACAGAAAACTTTAAGATCGATAAATTTTATAGAAAATTTTAAGATCGATTAATTTTCCATAGAAAACTATAAAATCGATAAATTCTCTATAGAAAATTTTAAAATTGATATCTTTTTTATATGGAAAATATTAGAATCGATATATTTTTTATAGAAAATTTTAGGATCGATAAATTTTCTACAGAAAATCTTAAGATCGATCAATTTTCTATAGAAAATTTTAAGATCGATAAATTTTTTATAGAAATTTTAAGATCGATCAATTTTCTATAGAAAATTTTAAAATCTATAAATTTTCTATAGAAAATTTTAAGTTCGATCAATTTTCTATAGAAAATTTTAAGATCGATATACATATTTTCTATAGAAAATTTTAGGATCGATATACATATTTTCTATAGAAAATTTTAGGATCGATAAATTTTCTATAGAAATTTTTAAAATCGATACATTTTCTTAGAAATTTTTAAAATCGATAAATTTTCTATAGAAAATGTTAAGATCGATAAATTTTCTATAGAAAAATTTAAGATCGATAAATTTTCTATAGAAAAATTTAAGATCGATAAATTTTCTATAGAAAATTTCATTTTCTAAACGAACATATAAACATTAAGTTTTGTTTAAAAAACATTTCTGATATTTTATCTCTATTATTTGTTATAAAAATTCAATGTTATCGTTTACATACAGCTAATCGGCAAATTCAGTTCTCTAATTTAATTTCAAAATCTTTTCACAATTTCTAATCTCAATTGTCATAAAATTTTTATATCAATTGATAACGACCAATCATTTCTAAACACTTTGCATTTTAAAAAAAGTACTCAAACTTGTCTTCAGAAAAAATTTTAAACAAGTCATCCAAAAACAATAAACACAACAACAAAAACTTACGTATATTTAGTAGCACGGTTTACATTGTACTCAGCCAACTGCTTATCTGTCATAGGTTCACAGCCATAAACAATATCTTTCCAAAAATCATCAACAGGCGTATCAGCTGTTGTCAAACGCACGACTGGAATTAAGCAAATGCCAGCCTCACCGGCATCTTCGGACAGCCATAATTCTTCCAAGAAATCATGCATGCCCTTAGACCATTTGCTGGAAAATTTAAATATATTCATATAATTTCATAAATATTTATTAATTTCTCTCAACTTACTGCACTTTGGAAGTGGGTGTACCACCTAACAAATAGGGACCCCATAAACCAGCTGAACCATCACCTGTGGTATTGGGTGTAAATTTATCCGATATTAAGGTCACCTGTATGGGTTTTTGTTGTTTCTTATAGAATTCCAAAATTCTTACGGCACAACAGAAACCATTGATGCCACCACCCAAAATACAAACATGCATGTCTCTGTACTAAATTCCGAACAACCTCTTAATGCAAAAGTCCGATTACTACTGATTGAGTATTATTTGTTTGGTATTGTTATTAATCTCAGAGTAGTTTTTATTTTATTATTATTTTGTTATCAGTTTAAACAAATTATAACAACAAAATGCATATGATAATCAAATGTTTTAATACTTCTATTAAAATACAAATATTTTTCCATTCGTTTAAGTCACTCAATACTGATAAGAGAGGTGTTTAGTATTTGTTATTATCATTGTTTAGTTATTGTAAAAATTAAACTTTTAATTTTTTTATAAAAAAAATTTTTATTTGATCATAGTTAAGAGATAAAGATCATAATTGAAAATTGCACGTTTGTGTTTTAAATAAGAGATTCAGCGACATAGCAGAGCAGCTACAGTTTCGTTCGAAAGTGAAAAACTTTCTTGTGATAAATATGAATTTGCGTAAAATTTTGGAACAAATTTTCTTTGGAATGTCTTAATAGACAATAATTAAACTAATTTTCTTTTGAAAATTTTAGTAAGCGACAAATTTTCTATGGAATATTTTAATAGGCGACAAATTTTCTACAGAAAATTATAATGGGCGACAAGTTTTCTACAGAAAATTATAATGGGCGACAAATTTTCTATAGAAAACTGTAATGGACGACAAATTTTCTATAGAAAACTGTAATGGACGACAAATTTTATATAGAAAACTATAATGGGCGACAAATTTTCTATAGAAAACTATAATGGGCGACAAATTTTCTATAGAAAACTGTAATGGACGACTAATTTCTATAGAAAACTGTAATGGGCGACAAATTTTCGATAGAAAACTGTAATGAGTGACAGATTTTCTATAGAAAATTGTAATGGGCAACAAATTTTCTATATAAAATTGTAATGGGTGATAAATTTTCTATAGAAAACTGTAATGGGTGACAAATTTTCTATTGAAAACTGTAATGGGTGACAAATTTTCTATAGAAAATTGTAATGGGCGCCTAATTTTCTATAGAAAATTGTAATGGGCGCCTAGTTTTCTATAGAAAATTGTAATTGGCGTCAAATTTTCTACAGAAAATTGTAATGGGCGACAAATTTTCTACAGAAAGTTGTAATGGGCGACAAATTTTCTACAGAAAGTTGTAATGGGCGACAAATTTTCTACAGAAAATTGTAATGGACGACAAATTTTCTATAGAAAATTGTAATGGACGACAAATTTTCTATAGAAAATTGTAATGGGCGACAAATTTTCTTTATAAAATTGTAATGGGCGACAAATTTTCTATAAAAATTATAATGGGCGACAAATTTTCTATAAAAATTATAATGGGCGACAACTTTTCTATAGAAAATTATAATGGGCGAAAAATTTTCTATAGAAAATTATAATGGGCGAAAAATTTTTTTATAGAAAATTGTAATGGGCGACAAATTTTTTATAGAAAATTGTAATGGAGGACAAATTTTCTTTATAAAATTGTAATGGGCGAAAAATTGTCTAAAGAAAATTATAATAGGCCACAAATTTTATGTAGAAAATTGTAATGGGCCACAAATTTTCTATAGAAAATTGTAACGGGCGACAAATTTTCTATAGAAAATTATAAAATGCGACAAAATTTCTATAGAAAATTATAAAAGGCGACAAAATTTTCTATAGAAAATTGTAATGGCGACAAATTGTCTATAGAAAATTATATGGGCGACAAATTTTCTATAGAAAATTGTAATGGGCGACAAATTTTCTATAGAAAATTGTAATGGGCGACAAATTTTCTATAGAAAATTGTAATGGGCGACAAATTTTCTATAGAAAATTGTAATGGCGACAAATTGTCTATAGAAAATTATATGGGCGACAAATTTTCTATAGAAAACGTTAATACAGTTTCATGCAGAATATTATAATGAGCGACAAATTTTGTATAGAAAATTTTAATGGGCGACAAATTTTCTATAGAAAACGTTAATAGACAGTTTCATGCAGAATATTATAATGAGCGACAAATTTTGTATAGAAAATTTTAATGGGCGAAACTGATGTTTCTATAGAAATTTTTTATAAAACAATTTTATTGGGCGCCAAATTTTCAAAACTAGTTTTCAATAGAAAATTATTGTAGACTTTAAATTTTCCATCGAAGATGATCGCAAAGAAAAATTAAAAAAAAAAAATCTGCGGGAACGTCAAATTCGAAAGTTGGTTTGAACTTGCAAAAATTATGTATGACAAAATGTATTCTCAAATATTTAACTCTAGCAAATCTTAATATTTACATATTTTCCTTGGAATTTCATCAACAATTAAACCACTTCACAAACAAAATTTTCTCTCTATTACACAATATTTTCATCATGTTGCTAAAAATATTCAGCTGTGTTGCTTGCAACTCTTCTTTTTTTTCTTGTATAAATTTCTTTTAGCATTTCATTCTCAAAATTCAGAATATTTCTATTTTCTAAGAATTCAAATTAATTAAATTTAATTTGTAGAGAGGAAAATATTCGCTGACCCATAAACAAATGCATATTTTTGGGTTTTTTCGGTTTTGCACTGTTGACCAAATAGTTTGCAAGTGGATGCAAGAAAATGAAAACCTAAGAACTGAAAATGTTTTACAACTGCAGTGTACTGGGCCGGCCTTGCCTAACTACTCGTAATATGCCAAGAATGCTGTGATGAATTGTTCTACTAAACTATCCTCAAAAAAAAAGAGAAAAAATATAAGAAAGCAACAACAATAGCTATGAATAAAAAGAACAACAATATGAAAGTGTGAAATACATTCATTTTATATAAAAATATTACCAACAAAATAAAAAAATAAAGAACAAAGAGTTAAAAATAAAAAACAATAATAAAATACCATCTTTTGTATATGTCGGATTGTATGTTTCTCTTGGGATGAACTGTTTACACTAACAACGAAAAATCTAAAAAAAGTCATATATACATATATTGTTCTAAGAGCGAAATGTTCAAAAATAGCATCAAGACAAATCGTTTCAATCTTTTCACTTTGCTATTTCGATGCCAGTGTGCATTTTCCTCGACTTCATAGCACAAGAAGAAATTCATTCATTTTAAAGAATTTTATCACCCAAAGGCATTACTATGTAAACAACAACAATAAACCCGAAACATTGCCACCAATATAGTATCAGCAGCAACAACAACAATAATAATATAAAAACCAAAAACAATAATAACCAAAACAATAAAAAATTTCTGTATGCAAAATAAACAAACAAAAAAAATGGCAGAATATATAGAAAAAAATCGAAAAAAGAAGAAGACAATATAAACTGCACAAAAATTTTAATAACTTGCATTGTTATGCGGAAATTAAAATGAACAACAACAACAACAATTTATACTAAAATTCTAAAAAACTCAACTAAATTGGGTTTGGGATAAGAAACAAAAATGGAAATGAACATCAACATTAAATATTTTGTAGTTTGATTTTGATACCGATCTGTTGTTATTGTTATTGTTTTTTTTTTTTCTTCTTTCTGTTGCATACTTTTTTGTTGTTGATGTTGCTGCTATTGCTATTCATAGTCCCATTGTGTTGCCAGTAACTATGATTGAGGTTTGACATAAATATGTTATTGCTTCTGTTGTCGCTATTGTTTCTATAATTGTTGTTGTTTTTATGTTTTTAATGAAACATAAAGAAACAATTTCAAATATTTTCTAATTTATCAAACGGGATATACATACATAGATTCAACCATGCAACCAAAAAAACAACACAAGTCACAAAATGTCAGTTTTAGAATAAGTTATTTGAGCGACAAATTTTCTGAGGAAATTTTTAATGGGCGACACATTTTTATAGTAATTTTCAACGAATTTTCGCAAAATATTTTTATGGGCGACAAATTTTCTTTAAATATTTTAATGGGCGAAAAATTTTCTATAGAAAATTGTAATGGGCGAAAAATTTTCTATAGAAAATTGTAATGGGCGAAAAATTTTCTATAGAAAATTGTAATGGGCGAAAAATTTTCTATAGAAAATTGTAATGGGCGAAAAATTTTCTATAGAAAATTGTAATGGGCGAAAAATTTTCTATAGAAAATTGTAATGGGCGAAAAATTTTCTATAGAAAATTGTAATGGGCGACAAATTTTCTATAGAAAATTGTAATGGGCGACAAATTTTCTATAGAAAATTGTGATGGGCGACAAATTTTCTATAGAAAATTGTAATGGGCGACAAATTTTCTATAAAAAACTGTAATGGGCGACAAGTTTTCTATAAAAAACTGTAATGGGCGACAAATTTTCTATAAAAAAATGTAATGAGCGACAAATTATCTATAGAAAATTGTAATGGGCGACAAATTTTCTATATAAAATTGTAATGGGCGACAAATTTTCTATAGAAAATTGTAATGGGCGACAAATTTTCTATAAAAAACTGTAATGGGCGACAAATTATCTATAGAAACTTGTAATTGGCGACAAATTATCTATAGAAAATAGCATTTGGCGTCAAATTTTCTATAGAAAATTTTAATGGGAGACAAATTTTTTATAGAAAATTGTAATTGGCGACAATTTATCTATAGAAAATTGTAATGGGCGACAATTTATCTATAGAAAATTGTAATGGGCGACAAATTTTATATAGAAAATTGTAATGGGCGACAAATTTTCTATAGAAAATTGTAACGGGCGACAAATTTTCTATAGAAAATTGTAACGGGCGACAAATTTTCTATAGAAAATTGTAATTGGCGACAAATTTTCTATAGAAAATTGTAATTGGCGACAAATTTTTTATAGAAAATTGTAATAGGCGACAAATTTTCTATAGAAAATTGTAATAGGCGACAAATTTTCTATAGCAAATTTTAATGGGCGACAAATTTTGTATAGAAAATTGTAATGGGCTACAAATTTTCTATAGAAAATTGTAATTGGCGACAAATTTTGTATAGAAAATTGTAATTTTCAAAGGGCGATAAATTTTCTATAAAATATTGTGATGGGCGACAAAATTGAGCGACAAATTTTTTTAAGTTATCAAAATCATTTATTTTTATAGTTGGTTTATAGATAACTTGTCATGAATAAAGCCGTTAGATATTGTTAAATTTTCAATTGCAAATAATAGTTCCTTGCCATATATGCCAATCGATGTATCTGGTTTGAAATTTCCAAAAAATGCTATTGTAAAGCTAAAACAAACAGAGTCCATTACTTTCGTCTCAATTATTCGAATGAATGATTTTATTCATAATTTGCAATAGATTTTAAATATTTTAAAGCATAAAGTAAAACCATACAATTCTAAACCTACATATTTAAGATAATTAATGAACATTACTTGAAACCAAAATTAATATAATTTAAATTAATCATTTATGTGGTTAAACTTATTTAACCAATAATATTTTAAGACAAATATGTACAACAAATTTATGTTAAAACCTAAAATCTTTGACATAGCAATATGAACATTTTAAAGAAATTTAAAATATTTGTATAAAATTTTATTTAACTTAAATTTAAATACAAATTTAATAATCCGCTATGAAACACTAAGCTATACTATATTCTGAAATAGTTATTTTACTATGAAATTATTATTTGCTAATATATTTATTTATTTAAAATAATAAATAGTAATAATTAAATTATTAGTTATACAAATTAGTTTGCTAATTTTTTATCCTGTCTTTCATTAATAATAATATTTCAATTGAAATTTTTATTTGCGGTTATTCATTTGAATTGTGGTTTATTATTTTAAAGCTGATTAGAACTGTTTTAAATTATTGAAAGCAAAAAAAAAAAACGAGAATACGGTAAATAAAACTAATTAAGTAAACACTTTTTACACAAATGGGTAACTATAGTAATAGTTAGATGTTGAGAAATACATGAGAGTTTCATGAGTATGTAAATATGCGATGTGCAGAGGCAAAGGCCCCCTAGGATTGTTACTTGTGCATTAGGTCTAAAATTTTGGTATGACTATAGTCCAGACCATAGGATATAGTCCCGTACATAAAATATAGTTCAGTACATAAACTATAGTCGAAACTATAGAATATAGTATAGACTATAGACCAGACTTTATACTATAATCTAGTCGATAACTTTAATATTCCAGACTATAGACTATACTTCAGACTATAGTCCAGACTAGAGACTGTAGTCCACACTATAGACTGCATATTAAGAAATCAGAACAAACAAATAACTTATTTTCATTCGAATAAAGTATTGAAAGTTATAAACACACACATAATGCATTCATTCCCTTTCACCCAAAAATTAAATTTAATTTCAATTTACAACAAAAAATATTTAATAAAATACATATTTTCAAAAATACCTTAAATATTTCAATTATATTCTTTTAGTTTTATATTTAATTATTTTAACCTAAATACATACAAGACATGACAGTATTATAAACATTTTGACAAAACTGTCTCTATTTGAAATCATTCCACCAAAACGAAACTTTGTGTAAGGAAAAAAATCTCAAACTCATGTGAATGTAGTACATACACTACATCTATGTATATACGAAACAATTTCTCTATGTCATCTTTACATTGCCATCTTTTATGTCAACGTTTTTAAAATTTTTTGCAAAAAAATAAAATCACAAAACACAGAAATAGTTTTTATGAATTCATAATGCATGACACTCATTAAATGTATAATAGTTAATTAAAAAATTTTCTTTCTTCCGCACACAAAATGCAAATCAGTTTAAATACATACAAAAACTGTGAAAGTTCTTCTATTTTTTGTGAATTTTTTAATTCTGTTCATTGAAAAGTTTTCTCTGCTGCAGTCTATTATTGTGGGATAGTGGCTTTAGTAGACGATGGAAGGAGAAAAAACAGAATCACGCGGAAAGACATGTTTGAAACCTATTGTCATCACATTTATTATGAATGTATGAATACATTATTGTTTAAGGAAGAAGTTACAGATGGCAGTTTTCTGTTTTTTAGAAGTTCATTCAACCTGTTGTTTAACAGAAAATTTAAAAAATTAAAATTTATAAATAGAAAGTAACAGTTCCAGTTTAGTTCTAGTTCAGTTCTAGTTCAGTTCTAGTTCAGTTCTAGTTCAGTTATAGTTTAGTTCAGTTATAGTTTAGTTCAGTTCTAGTTCAGTTCTAGTTCAGTTCTAGTTCAGTTCTAGTTCAGTTCTAGTTCAGTTCTAGTTCAGTTCTAGTTCAGTTCTAGTTCAGTTCTAGATCAGTTCTAGTTCAGTTCTAGATCAGTTCTAGTTCAGTTCTAGTTCAGTTCTAGTTCAGTTTAGTTCAGTTCTAGTTCAGTTCTAGTTCAGTTCTAGTTCAGTTCTAGTTCAGTTCTAGTTCAGTTCTAGTCAGTTCTAGTTCAGTTCTAGTTCAGTTCTAGTTCAGTTCTAGTTCAGTTCTAGTTCAGTTCTAGTTCAGTTCTAGTTCAGTTCTAGTTCAGTTCTAGTTCAGTTCTAGTTCAGTTCTAGTTCAGTTCTAGTTCAGTTCTAGTTCAGTTCTAGTTCAGTTCTAGTTCAGTTCTAGTTCAGTTCTAGTTCAGTTCTAGTTCAGTTCTAGTTCAGTTCTAGTTCAGTTCTAGTTCAGTTCTAGTTCAGTTCTAGTTCAGTTCTAGTTCAGTTCTATCAGTTCTAGTTCTTCTAGTTCAGTTCTAGTTCAGTTCTAGTTCAGTTCTAGTTCAGTTCTAGTTCAGTTCTAGTTCAGTTCTAGTTCAGTTCTAGTTCAGTTCTAGTTCAGTTCTAGTTCAGTTCTAGTTCAGTTCTAGTTCAGTTCTAGTTCAGTTCTAGTTCAGTTCTAGTTCAGTTCTAGTTCAGTTCTAGTTCAGTTCTAGTTCAGTTCTAGTTCAGTTCTAGTTCAGTTCTAGTTCAGTTCTAGTTCAGTTCTAGTTCAGTTCTAGTTCAGTTCTAGTTCAGTTCTAGTTCAGTTCTAGTTCAGTTCTAGTTCAGTCTAGTTCAGTTCTAGTTCAGTTCTAGTTCAGTTCTAGTTCAGTTCTAGTTCAGTTCTAGTTCAGTTATAGTTTAGTTCAGTTATAGTTTAGTTCAGTTCTAGTTCAGTTCTAGTTCAGTTCTAGTTCAGTTCTAGTTCAGTTCTAGTTCAGTTCTAGTTCAGTTCTAGTTCAGTTCTAGATCAGTTCTAGTTCAGTTCTAGATCAGTTCTAGTTCAGTTCTAGTTCAGTTCTAGTTCAGTTCTAGTTCAGTTCTAGTTCAGTTCTAGTTCAGTTCTAGTTCAGTTCTAGTTCAGTTCTAGTCCAGTTCTAGTTCAGTTCTAGTTCAGTTCTAGTTCAGTTCTAGTTCAGTTCTAGTTCAGTTCTAGTTCAGTTCTAGTTCAGTTCTAGTTCAGTTCTAGTTCAGTTCAGTTCAGTTCAGTTCAGTTCTAGTTCAGTTCTAGTTCAGTTCTAGTTCAGTTCTAGTTCAGTTCTAGTTCAGTTCTAGTTCAGTTCTAGTTCAGTTCTAGTTCAGTTCTAGTTCAGTTCTAGTTCAGTTCTAGTTCAGTTCTAGTCAGTTCTAGTTCAGTTCTAGTTCAGTTCTAGTTCAGTTCTAGTTCAGTTCTAGTTCAGTTCTAGTTCAGTTCTAGTCAGTTCTAGTTCAGTTCTAGTTCAGTTCTAGTTCAGTTCTAGTTCAGTTCTAGTTCAGTTCTAGTTCAGTTCTAGTTCAGTTCTAGTTCAGTTCTAGTTCAGTTCTAGTTCAGTTCTAGTTCAGTTCTAGTTCAGTTCTAGTTCAGTTCTAGTTCAGTTCTAGTTCAGTTCTAGTTCAGTTTCTAGTTCAGTTCTAGTTCAGTTCTAGTTCAGTTCTAGTTCAGTTCTAGTTCAGTTCTAGTTCAGTTCTAGTTCAGTTCTAGTTCAGTTCTAGTTCAGTTCTAGTTCAGTTCTAGTTCAGTTCTAGTTCAGTTCTAGTTCAGTTCTAGTTCAGTTCTAGTTCAGTTCTAGTTCAGTTCTAGTTCAGTTCTAGTTCAGTTCTAGTTCAGTTCTAGTTCAGTTCTAGTTCAGTTCTAGTTCAGTTCTAGTTCAGTTCTAGTTCAGTTCTAGTTCAGTTCTAGTTCAGTTCTAGTTCAGTTCTAGTTCTAGTTCTAGTTCAGTTCTAGTTCAGTTCTAGTTCAGTTCTAGTTCAGTTCTAGTTCAGTTCTAGTTCAGTTCTAGTTCAGTTTCTAGTTCAGTTCTAGTTCAGTTCTAGTTCAGTTCTAGTTCAGTTCTAGTTCAGTTCTAGTTTCAGTTCTAGTTCAGTTCTAGTTCAGTTCTAGTTCAGTTCTAGTTCAGTTCTAGTTCAGTTCTAGTTCAGTTCTAGTTCAGTTCTAGTTCAGTTCTAGTTCAGTTCTAGTCAGTTCTAGTTCAGTTCTAGTTCAGTTCTAGTTCAGTTCTAGTTCAGTTCTAGTTCAGTTCTAGTTCAGTTCTAGTTCAGTTCTAGTTCAGTTCTAGTTCAGTTCTAGTTCAGTTCTAGTTCAGTTCTAGTTTCAGTTCTAGTTCAGTTCTAGTTCAGTTCTAGTTCAGTTTCTAGTTCAGTTCTAGTTCAGTTCTAGTTCAGTTCTAGTTCAGTTCTAGTTCAGTTCTAGTTCAGTTCTAGTTCAGTTCTAGTTCAGTTCTAGTTCAGTTCTAGTTCAGTTCTAGTTCAGTTCTAGTTCAGTTCTAGTTCAGTTCTAGTTCAGTTCTAGTTCAGTTCTAGTTCAGTTCTAGTTCAGTTCTAGTTCAGTTCTAGTTCAGTTCTAGTTCAGTTCTAGTTCAGTTCTAGTTCAGTTCTAGTTCAGTTCTAGTTCAGTTCTAGTTCAGTTCTAGTTCAGTTCTAGTTCAGTTCTAGTTCAGTTCTAGTTCAGTTCTAGTTCAGTTCTAGTTCAGTTCTAGTTCAGTTCTAGTTCAGTTCTAGTTCAGTTCTAGTTCAGTTCTAGTTCTAGTTCAGTTCTAGTTCAGTTCTAGTTCAGTTCTAGTTCAGTTCTAGTTCAGTTCTAGTTCAGTTCTAGTTCAGTTCTAGTTCAGTTCTAGTTCAGTTCTAGTTCAGTTCTAGTTCAGTTCTAGTTCAGTTCTAGTTCAGTTCTAGTTCAGTTCTAGTTCAGTTCTAGTTCAGTTCTAGTTCAGTTCTAGTTCAGTTCTAGTTCAGTTCTAGTCAGTTCTAGTTCAGTTCTAGTTCAGTTCTAGTTCAGTTCTAGTTCAGTTCTAGTTCAGTTCTAGTTCAGTTCTAGTTCAGTTCTAGTTCAGTTCTAGTTCAGTTCTAGTTCAGTTCTAGTTCAGTTCTAGTTCAGTTCTAGTTCAGTTCTAGTTCAGTTCTAGTTCAGTTCTAGTTTCAGTTCTAGTTCAGTTCTAGTTCAGTTCTCGTTCAGTTCTAGTTCAGTTCTAGTTCAGTTCTAGTTCAGTTCTCGTTCAGTTCTAGTTCAGTTCTAGTCAGTTCTAGTTCGTTCTAGTTCAGTTCTTAGTTCAGTTCTAGTTCAGTTCTAGTTCAGTTCTAGTTCAGTTTCTAGTTCAGTTCTAGTTCAGTTCTAGTTCAGTTCTAGTCAGTTCTAGTTCAGTTCTAGTTCAGTTCTAGTTCAGTTCTAGTTCAGTTCTAGTTCAGTTCTAGTTCAGTTCTAGTTCAGTTCTAGTTCAGTTCTAGTTCAGTTCTAGTTCAGTTCTAGTTCAGTTCTAGTTCAGTTCTAGTTCAGTTCTAGTTCAGTTCTAGTTCAGTTCTAGTTCAGTTCTAGTTCAGTTCTAGTTCAGTTCTAGTTCAGTTCTAGTTCAGTTCTAGTTCAGTTCTAGTTCAGTTCTAGTTCAGTTCTAGTTCAGTTCTAGTTCAGTTCTAGTTCAGTCTAGTTCAGTTCTAGTTCAGTTCTAGTTCAGTTCTAGTTCAGTTCTAGTTCAGTTCTAGTTCAGTTCTAGTTCAGTTCTAGATCAGTTCTAGTTCAGTTCTTGTTCTGTTCTAGTTCAGTTCTAGTTCAGTTCTAGTTCAGTTCTAGTTCAGTTCTAGTTCAGTTCTAGTTCGGTTCTAGTTCAGTTCTAGTTCAGTTCTAGTTCAGTTCTAGTTCAGTTCTAGTTCAGTTCTAGTTCAGTTCTAGTTCAGTTCTAGTTCAGTTCTAGTTCAGTTCTAGTTCAGTTCTAGTTCAGTTCTAGTTCAGTTCTAGTTCAGTTCTAGTTCAGTTCTAGTTCAGTTCTAGTTCAGTTCTAGTTCAGTTCTAATTCAGTTTTAAACTACTTAATAGTCTGTCCATAAACTGGTCGTAAACTAGCTAATAGATCAGTCAAAAAGTTCATCAATAATTCGTCCAGTCAATAGACTAGTCCATAGACTACCATAAAAATAATCAATATAAAAAAACACCGAGAAATAATTTAATACTTGTAATTCTTTTTAAAAAAACAACATTCTTAACGCAGGTTTAAATACTTTTTACAATTTCTACTAAAAAAAACTCATCAACATATTTGTTTTGTTATTTGTACTCTGTTATTGTTATATTTGTACTCTGTTATTGTTATTATCTTCTCTTCTTAAAATCTAGTTAATGACGTCACTAAGCATCATAAAAACAAACATGTTTGGTGAGTTGCATTTTTTGCATTAACTCTTACTCTCTTATTTACATAATAAATAAATAAGAAGATCAATAAATATTTACCGTTTGAATTTCTTCTGCAATTCATTTTAGTGTCAGTCGACACAAGGTTTTAGTGGCGTAATAATCAAAAATAATAAGCAAATCTTGAGTAAAATGTTAAAGCTTATTAAGTGATTACAAAATATTAAATAATTAATAAAATATTTTAATTAATATATTATAAAATAAGTGCTAGTGTGATTTAATAATAATGCAATTTTAATATCAGTGTAATAAAAGTGGTAAATAAATTCGAAACAAAAAATTTAAAATAGAAAAAATAATTAATCAATTTATAGAATAATAAATTTCATAATTTATTAAATAAATGGCCTGTTAGAAAATTTATAAAATTAGTGTTTAGTGATAATTATATTTTATAATAAAAATAATTTTAAATATTCTCAAAAATTAAATACATATTGCATGGAATCATTTGGGGTAATGCAGCAGCCCCTTAAAAGGTGGGTGAAAAAATTTACAATATTTCTTTATTTTAAACTCAGTAGCCAAATAATTACTTAATCCACATCGAAAGCAACCAGTCTGTATTCCTTTGCCACCACAATTTAATTGAAGTTTTTCCCTTTTAATTTAAAGTCTTTTAACAATAGTTATTTACTAAAAATTCTCGTTATAAAAAGCTTTTAATTTTAAATACATGTTTCATTTAATTCATTTCATTTCCCTCTTCAGGCTACCGTACCCTTCGACTCTTTAATGTTGAATGTATAATTCGTTTGTAATTACGTTTGTATTAAAATATAGACAGAGTCCAGACTATAGATGATATTCCAAACTAGAGACCATAATACGAGCAATAGATGATAATACAGATAGTCCAGACCTTAGATAATACTCCAGACTAGTCACTAGATCAGACTATAAACTAACTATAATTCAGACTATAGATTATATTCCAGAAAACAGACTGCAGTCTGTAGACTATAGACTTCAATTCAGATTATATGTATACTATAGTCCCGATTGTAGAATATTTCTTAGTGTATATAAAGGAATTTAGTTCACATCAGCATAGGGTATTGTAACCAGCATTTGCTTCCTACTTATTTTTAAAATGTTCACGTGTTTTCACATTTAAAGTCGTTGTAAAACGCCTTCGTTTTCAATGCTTTTACCGCCATCATTACTGCCACTTTATATTCCCATTTGCTTCAATGAACTTTTTACACGCTCTGTGTTAGTGTGAGAAAAAAGTTTCTCTTCCACAACAGGCAATGTAGCTTCCTGCTATTGCTCTTGCCAATTCTGGTATTTTAGCCTTTGAAATAGCAGCAGCAGCAACAACAATACTTAAAAAAGTAAGAAGTGGAATCTGTTAACTGAAAACCACCAGTTTTCCTTTTAATTTTAGCTAAAGGAATAGTAAAGACAAAGTACTACTAAAGCATTTGAAAGTGTTTTTTTCCTCATTTTAACATTATTCTATTTTTTGTTGCTTAATTTTACTAACCCCCATCACATTCCTCCCACCCCAAAAAAAGTGCTACAAAAACATTGTTCATTTCCTTTTAGTTGTTGTTGGTGTTATCGTTACTTCCGCTGTTGCGCTAATAACTCAATGCCGGAAAAAGTTAAGCCCGTAAAGCAAAGAGTTCAACATTTATTGTAGTATATCGCAATGTTGTTGCTGTTGATGTTGCAAATATACTAAGCGGCCGCAGTTGTAGTAAAATATTGTTAAAATAGTATTTGTTGTAGTTCATAGATATGAGTGTTTTTAGTTGTTGTAGCTTTTATGGCCTCCCTGTAATGTAAATTATCAAAGTAGAGTTTATTACTCATCGTATTATTAAATGTTTTTTGACTTTGTAATTTTTTCGTTTAATTTTAAATTCAATTAACATTTTGTTCATAGAAATTTAAAGAAAATATAATTTTCTTTTGTCTGTTTATAGGGCAACAAAAATGTTTGATATTGAATTGTAAGTAGTAAAATGGGTCAATAGAAAGTTGTTGATAAGTAATGCTAATTAAATTTATAACTTTTTATTATGTAGTCAAATGTTTAATGTTTACTAAAAATAATAAAAACGTAAATTTTGATTTAAAAGGTGACTTATTTTATAAAAAACTAGAACTGAAGTAGAACTGAACTAGAACTGAACTAGAACTGAACTAGAACTGAACTAGAACTGAACTAGAACTGAACTAGAACTGAACTAGAACTGAACTAGAACTGAACTAGAACTGAACTAGAACTGAACTAGAACTGAACTAGAACTGAACTAGAACTGAACTAGAACTGAACTAGAACTGAACTAGAACTGAACTAGAACTGAACTAGAACTGAACTAGAACTGAACTAGAACTGAACTAGAACTGAACTAGAACTGAACTAGAACTGAACTAGAACTGAACTAGAACTGAACTAGAACTGAACTAGAACTGAACTAGAACTGAACTAGAACTGAACTAGAACTGAACTAGAACTGAACTAGAACTGAACTAGAACTGAACTAGAACTGAACTAGAACTGAACTAGAACTGAACTAGAACTGAACTAGAACTGAACTAGAACTGAACTAGAACTGAACTAGAACTGAACTAGAACTGAACTAGAACTGAACTAGAACTGAACTAGAACTGAACTAGAACTGAACTAGAACTGAACTAGAAACTGAACTAGAACTGAACTAGAACTGAACTAGAACTGAACTAGAACTGAACTAGAACTGACCTAGAACTGAACTAGACTGAACTAGAACTGAACTAGAAACTGAACTAGAACTGAACTAGAACTGAACTAGAACTGAACTAGAACTGAACTAGAACTGAACTAGAACTGAACTAGAACGGACTGAACTAGAACTGAACTAGAACTGAACTAGAACTGAAACTAGAACTGAACTAGAACTGAACTAGAACTGAACTAGAACTGAACTAGAACTGAACTAGAACTGAACTAGAACTGAACTAGAACTGAACTAGAACTGAACTAGAACTGAACTAGAACTGAACTAGAATGAACTAGAACTGAACTAGAACTGAAACTAGAACTGAACAGAACTGAACTAGAACTGAACTAAAACTGAACTAGAACTGAACTAAACTGAACTAGAACTGAACTAGAACTGAACTAAACTGAACTATGAACTAGAACTGAACTAGAACTGAACTAGAACTGAACTAGAACTGAACTTAGAAACTGAACTCGAACTGAACTGAACTAGAACTGAACTAGAACTGAACTAGAAACTGAACTAGAACTGAACTAGAACTGAACTAGAACTGAACTAGGACAGAACTAGAACTGAACTAGAACTGAACTAGAATATTATTATAAATAATAACCATTAAGATTATAATACATCAATCCCAAACAATTCGCCTTGAATAATGTTTTAATTTAAGTTCTTAAAAAATTTTTGCATTTCAATTACTTTTCAAAATATATTGTAAATTTTTTCAATTTAAATTTAGACAATAAACTATCAATCATTCGAAAAAATGTATGAATTAATTTTTGTACCACTATAAACGTATTAGCATACATTAAACAGACTCTTCGGAATACAAAGTCATAATATATACCTACAAGAAAAAATATTAAAATAACTCTTTTAAGCAGAAGAAATTTTTAAATTAAAATAAACAAATGTTCATTATACTGTTTAAAATGCACGCAATAACTGCGTAAATATTTAAATGATTATTATTTTACACACAAAATACAAATGTACACACTACATATTTGTACGCGAAACTAAAATGAGTTTAACGCCCCCTTCCCCCATCATTTCCTGTGAACAAAATTCACACGTACACAATGGCACATATACACACACACGTTGTACGCAGTTTTTTACTTCTAATCCTTTTGGTAGTTTCTAATACTAAAAATTTAAATTGTTTTTTCAGACTTGTCGGTAAATTACAAATTGCTGGGGTGCTATAGTGGGTTGGGGTTATGTAAAGTACTAAAAAGGGAATAAAAGAGGAAACGTTCAAATACTTACACACGCCATAAGCATATTAATTGACAGTTTTGTTTTGTAGTTAATTTTATTATTTTTTCTTTTTTCGTTCCTTTCAGTTTACATCTCAAAGCAAAAACATTAATTTTTCACACAGTTGAGTTCAATTTAGTTTAGAGAAATTCCTTGTTCAAAGTATTTTGCAACAATAACGGCAACAGTAATCCTGTGAATGGGGAGAACAACTCATTAGTTACGTTTATGTTATGCTGTAACACAAATACATATTTGTTTCTTTGCTAAATGTCACTTTGGTTGTAATAAAGTACTTGTTTCTTAGACGGAAAGAATATATTGTGCTCTTTTTATTAACTTTAAAAATTACCAGAGTTTTATTAAATTTTGTTAATATTTTGTAAATATAATATTAATAATTATTATTAATGCTGTTGTTGCTGTATTTATTTGAATTGTAAACACATTATTTATGACCATTTATTTCCTGCAGAAATATTAAAATGAATGACTAAACAACGTTCGACTGGAATTGAATGTGTATTTTGTTATCTTAAATAATATAAGATTTATGAGAATATTGTGTGTACACAAATCATTTGTTATGATTTTTGGAATATTAGTTAGAACCCAGCATAAGTTATAGCGTCAATTTATGGTTTAATTTTGTTTTTTTTTTTAATTTAACAAATTTTTGTTAATTGAAGTCTGATGTTTATGGGAACATGAATTTTAATACAATTCGCTGTAATTTCATCGAAATATTTATACTTTACACCACTATAGTGGGGAGGTTTGTTGTTTGTAACGCACAATAATATTGGTCCTATCCCCACATTAAAGTATACCAATCGGCTTAGAATCATTTTCTGAGTCGATATAGCTATGTCCGTCCGTCTGTCTGTCCATGTAAACCTTGTAATCAAATTACAGGTCGCAATTTTGATGATAATTCAATTGCACATGATCTTCTATGATACCGGAGACGATGCCTACTGAAAATGGTTAAGATCGGTCCATTACTTCACCTAGCCCCCATACAACTGAACACGACGAATAGGGCTTTTAAGTTCATAATTATGTTTAATATACTCGTATATCGACAAAAAGATGCAAAACCAAGTTCTATACTAGCCTTAATGACACTCATGAATTTTATAATTATAGGGTCTTATTTGTCCATAGCCCCTATACAAGGCCCCTTCAAAATTTGACTTAAATGTCCACAATTTTATTCAACAATAAATGTCTTAAGTATATCTGAGGCTAGATACAATTCAACTTAAAAGCTTTAACTAAATCACATTTTATTTTTGTAACAAGTGTAGGGTATTATATGGTCAGCCTCGCCAGACTATAATTTCATACTTGTTTATCTGTTGTACCAGTTTCTCATCGGGTTTTAAATTATTTAAGGATCTATACCTGATTTTCATATGAAAATATTTTTTTTTATGGAAAGTGATCACAGATTTTGGTATTTTAGGTTTTTCGTATAAAACTCGATCATTTAGTAATAATATTAATTTTTGATCCATTTTAGTACGAAATTAAAATTTATGTATTTTTACTAAAATTTCCAATATTTCAGATCAATTATTTTTGAATCTTTAAATAGAATAAAAAAATAGTCCTTCCAAGACTTTTTTTCATCCCAAAAATATTCACTTGGTTATTTGTACTTTTCAAAACTAATTACCAAATATAACTAAAAATTAAATTACTTATTTAAAATTTTCTTCTGTAAATATTTATTTAATAAATAAAAGAAATATTTACATTTCTATTGAGTATTTGTTTTTTTTTCCAAAAAAAAAAAATATTTTCCCCAAAACAAAACCAAACTCAAATAGTGAATAAATTTTTGCAGAAAAGTTCTCATAATGAATATTCCATTGTGTGTGAATGTGTGCACTGACCTAAATACTAAATACAATTGTAAATGTTAATACAAAAATACAAACATATTTTTAAATGTTACACACGACTACAAAGTTTGCACAAAAATCATTTTTATACTCAATAGAATTATGAAAAAAATGTCACAAAAATACGAGTATTTTACCTACTATGAAGAAGTTCATATGAAAAAATGAGAATTTTTCGAACATTTATTCAAATTAAGTTTCAAATCTAGTTACACAATACAATAGAATAATGCAACTCCACAAATAGGAGTAATGATGAGAAAGAAAAAAATATTTTGAAAAATAAAAATAATTAAATTGTTGAAGCTGTTTGTTTGAAAATTTACAACAAAAGAGTTAAATGAAAAAATAGTTTCATTTATTAGAGTGAAGATTTCTAAGAATATTTAGAAATATTTTTTTTTTTATTATTAATAAATTTCAACATGAAATCCTAACAAAGGTCCTTTATTCAAACAAAATTAATAGTAAATAAACTTGAAATGCATAGTTTTCTATTTTTGTGCAAAAATGCTAACAATTCATTTTGTAAATATAACCTTTATTTTCCTTTAAATCACCTGTAGTGTATAAAACACAGTTTTGACAAGTGGTTTAGCACCTACTAACACTTTTCTTACACACACCCACAGACACTCAACTAAATATGAATGTGAACTCAAATGGCGAGTAAATGATTGGCAAACTGACATTTATACGCATCTATTGACATGAAAGTTTTTAATTCACACTTAAACAGCAGAATCAGCCAAACGAGCAACACTATCTAAACAACAAGTTTAAACGATTTTTCATTATGGCATTAACGAATTAGGAAGCATACTTCAATAATTTTCACAAATGGATGAAAAAATTACAATTCAGCTTGTTTAAATGCAATTCAGCAAAAGAAAATTTAGCATGAATTTAATATTCTAACATTACACATTTTTAATAAAAAATATACAATTCAGCTACTTCAACTAATATCTTGCAAGCGTAAAATATGAAAAATCAATATGTTTTCTTAAATTACTCAGAGAAGTCGCCATTCAGCTAGGTTAAATACAATTCAGCAATAAAATATTTGCAAATATCATAAGTTTTTTTGATATTTGTGCTTATAAACTTAATTCAAATGTTTTAAATATAATCCAGCAGAGTTAAAATATTTCTAAACAAAGTGTTATTTATAAATTTATAAATAATAACTTAATTCAGCTGAACCAAAGTGTTTTTGTATTCATTATAAGTGTTTGCTTATAAATATCTTTGAAAATCTTCCTTTAAGGTTCTTTAATTCTTATTCAGCTAATAAATTATGAACTTGAACGACAAATATATAAAAATATAAAGTTTGTTAAAAATTATAGATATAAAATGGTATACAGCTGCTTTGAAAGAAAATAGAATAAAAATAGTTTGAATTTAGGTAATTTTGTATAGAATATCTCAAAAATTCCTAATTTAGCTGACATAATATGGGATTAAATGACAAATATTGAAAAATACATTTAGAATGCATCATGTTAGTATTAGTCTTATAAATGCTCTTAAAAATCTTAATTAAGCTTCTTTAGGACCTATTCAGCGACATAAATTATCTGATTTTTTACAAATTATGAAGAATGTTTCAATTTAGCTGATTTAAAACTAATTCAGCGGGCAAATCAAGCTTCTGAATACAATATGTTTAATTATTATTACATTTCTTAACAATTATCTATTTAGTTTTATTAATAATAATTATTCAGCAAACTAATTTAGAATTCAAATCTTTTAATATGTTTTTAAGCTGCTATTCAGCTTGAAATAAAAATATTTTCTTAATTCAGAACAATTGAAAAATTTTAGAATTCAGTATTGTAGTATCTCAATTATAAATTTCCTAAAGAAAATTGTAAAATTATTTTCTGTTGAACATATTCAGCAATGAAAATTAAGTCCTAACTTGACAAATATCTCCAATATATTAAGTTTCTTGGAAATTTAAAACAAAATTTAAATTCAGCTGCTTTACAAGCAATTCAGCAAAATAGAAATGTTCGAAATTCAATACTATAGTATGTATTTGTTTCATAAATTTCATCAGAAGATTTAAAAAATTGGTGATTAACATGACATATATAGAAAAACACTTTTCGAAGAAATTACAGAACAAATTGACTTCAACCGCTTTAAAGAGAGACAAAAATATTCAATATTCAAGGACTAACTTTAAATATTTTCTCAAAATTCTCAATTCAGCTTCTTCGATATCTATTCAGCAATAAAAGTAAAATGATAAATATTTAAGAAATTACTTTCTTGAAAATGTATAACTTAGTATAGCATTAAGCGGCTCTAAATGCAATTCAGCGCAACTAAAATGTTCTTAATTTAATACTTAATTGTTGAATTTAAAATTCAGCATATTGCAAACATATTCAGCAAACAAAATTTGAGTTTAAATTAACAAAAATTTAAAAAATATTTGTTTTCATAGACATTGAAAAAACAAAAATAAAATTCAGCTGACATAAATACAATTCAGCAGGACAACAATTTCAATAAATAAGTATTTAAGTGTTTGTCTTATAAATGTTTAAATTCAGCTCCTTCCGTTCATATTCGGCTAAAGAATATTAACTTAAAATTTAAAAAAAATAATTAATACTTAATTCTTAATAATTAGCGACAAAATAACGATTTCAGCAGAAAAATGTTTTTCTTATCTTGAAATTAAATTCATGACTCTCTAAGTAATTAAAATTCAATATAAAATACATTTATTGCTAAAGAATCTCACACACATTTAAAATGCTAGACATTTTCAATAAATTTTGAAATACAATTAAATATATTTTCTTAAAATATTTACCTATAGATTTATAATCCTATATTTCTACCACACTAAAAGTAGAGTAAACAATTCAGTCAACCGTACACAAATACATTTACCATTATTATAAACTCACACATTTCACACACTCATAAATACTTAGTACATTCACACTAAAATTCTAACCCACATCTCAATAAACCCCATTTATAGCAAAAGGTTTCAATAGTTTAAACATCAAATGTTTAGAATAATAAAAACAAAAATACAGCAGAACCCACAAAGACCAACATTATTATTATTGACTTCTTGACTTTTCTAACCCACAAACAACAAAAATCAAGCAATAAAATTTATAAACTCGAACCGAAACACACACACTCGCAAAAATATAATAAATAGATAGACAGACATACTACATTCATACTGTTGTATAAAGTTTATATTATTGTAGAATATTTAATAGCTACTTCAACAATAACTTCAAAAACCATTAATAATATTGTATGAACAATATATACTTGTAGAGGAATGTAAATCCCTATATATGTTTAGAATAGGGATGTACATTGAAATTCAAAATAGATCGTATAAAAACAATGTAAAAAAATTAAGATTAGCAGATCGACATTAAAATTTACAAAATTCAATTTTAAGATCAAATGCGAATACTATTCAATACTTCAAAAAACTTAATATAATCACCCTAATATTTTGCTATCAATGAATGAATTTTCTTCTTTGAAACTATTGTTATACGTGTGTTATAAATACTAGTAGTTTATAACACTGTGAGGTTTGGTATATTGAATCCTTATAAATACCTAGAACATGTTGTACAACATGCTTGTAAAACATTTTGATGGTCTTATGGTTGGTTATTTGACTGCCTGGCTGACTTATTTTTAGTTATAAACCATTTTATGGATAAAAGAACAACACTACTTACATATTGGGATTTAAAGAACAACAAAAAGAAACTATACATATACTAACGCACAAATACAAACATTCACATATATGTAATTCCAAAGGACTTGTGTAAGAAAAGAAATCATAGTAAACAATATATAGATTGCTTGAAGGTGCTACTTTGAAGGATATAAATTTCCGTTAAACAACCACTCCGACAACAACAGTATAAAAACAAATTACACTTTCTCAACAACAACACACACACACATATAATCACTCACTTACTAACATGGACTTAGTTACTTATGCTCATAAAACATAGAATTTGTCAGTTTTGACAGTTCAAGTTATGGAAGATTATATATTTTTTACCGTTGGGGAAATTTGTTTTGTTATTGTTGTTGGTGTTTTTTTTTTATACCCATGTTTGGAAAAAAACTAAATATTAAAAATATCTACTTTTGCTGCTTGTTTTCCTATGAAAAATGTGGACAATATGTTTTTTAGAGTGTTTGAAAGAAGAAAAAGTTAAACTATCAAATGAGATTTTAAAACTGAAAAAAACTATTTACAAGTTTATTTTTGAAGATAATTAAATGATAACATCGGAAAAAATGCTAGTTTAATAATGCAATATGTAGAGGAATATGACTAGCATTGAACTAGAACTGGAACTGCATTAGAACTAAACTAGAAGTAAACTTGAACTGAACTTGAACTGAACTTGAACTGAACTTGAACTGAACTTGAACTGAACTTGAACTGAACTTGAACTGAACTTGAACTGAACTTGAACTGAACTTGAACTGAACTTGAACTGAACTTGAACTGAACTTGAACTGAACTTGAACTGAACTTGAACTGAACTTGAACTGAACTTGAACTGAACTTGAACTGAACTTGAACTGAACTTGAACTGAACTGAACTGAACTTGAACTGAACTTGAACTGAACTTGAACTGAACTTGAACTGAACTTGAACTGAACTTGAACTGAACTTGAACTGAACTTGAACTGAACTTGAACTGAACTTGAACTGAACTTGAACTGAACTTGAACTGAACTTGAACTGAACTGAACTGAACTTGAACTGAACTTGAACTGAACTTGAAGAACTGAAACTTGAACTGAACTTGAACTGAACTTGAACTGAACTTGAACTGAACTTGAACTGAACTTGAACTGAACTTGAACTGAACTTGAACTGAACTTGAACTGAACTTGAACTGAACTTGAACTGAACTTGAACTGAACTTGAACTGAACTTGAACTGAACTTGAACTGAACTTGAACTGAACTTGAACTGAACTTGAACTGAACTTGAACTGAACTTGAACTGAACTTGAACTGAACTTGAACTGAACTTGAACTGAACTTGAACTGAACTTGAACTGAACTTGAACTGAACTTGAACTGAACTTGAACTGAACTTGAACTGAACTTGAACTGAACTTGAACTGAACTTGAACTGAACTTGAACTGAACTTGAACTGAACTTGAACTGAACTTGAACTGAACTTGAACTGAACTTGAACTGAACTTGAACTGAACTTGAACTGAACTTGAACTGAACTTGAACTGAACTTGAACTGAATTTGAACTGAACCTGAACTTGAACTGAACTTGAACTGAACTTGAACTGAACTTGAACTGAACTTGAACTGAACTTGAACTGAACTTAAACTGAACTTGAACTGAACTTGAACTGAACTTGAACTTGAACTTGAACTTGAACTTGAACTGAACTTGAACTGAACTTGAACTGAACTTGAACTGAACTTGAACTGAACTTGAACTGAACTTGAACTGAACTTGAACTGAACTTGAACTGAACTTGAACTGAACTTGAACTGAACTTGAACTGAACTTGAACTGAACTTGAACTGAACTTGAACTGAACTTGAACTGAACTTGAACTGAACTTGAACTGAACTTGAACTGAACTTGAACTGAACTTGAACTTGAACTGAACTTGAACTGAACTTGAACTGAACTTGAACTGAACTTGAACTGAACTTGAACTGAACTTGAACTGAACTTGAACTGAACTTGAACTGAACTTGAACTGAACTTGAACTGAACTTGAACTGAACTTGAACTGAACTTGAACTGAACTTGAACTGAACTTGAACTGAACTTGAACTGAACTTGAACTGAACTTGAACTGAACTTGACTGAACTGTGAACTGAACTTGAACTGAACTAGAACTGAAGTAGAACTGAAGTAGAACTGAAGTAGAACTGAACTAGAACTGAACTAGAACTGAACTAGAACTGAACTAGAACTGAACTAGAACTGAACTAGAACTGAACTAGAACTGAACTAGAACTGAACTAGAACTGAACTAGAACTGAACTAGAACTGAACTAGAACTGAACTAGAACTGAACTAGAACTGAACTAGAACTGAACTAGAACTGAACTAGAACTGAACTAGAACTGATCCAGAACTGAACAAGAACTGAACTAGAACTGAACTAGAACTGAACTAGAACTGTACTAGAACTGTACTAGAACTGAACTAGAATTGAACTAGAATTGAACAAGACTTTATTAAAAGAGCAAAATTTTGTAATCAATAAAACAACATGTCACTTTTTAAGGCAATGCCACATGAATATTAAAAAACCTCTTTTAACTCCAACGTTTTTTTTTTTGCTTCTTAATGTAAACTCTTTTACATTTTTTCAACCTACACTTCTTAAAATCCTTAAATCCACTCGTTTTTAAATTTTCTTATCCTATGTTATAAAATTTCTTTGCAAAAAAATTAAAAAAATAACTTAATGCCAACACCAAGAAGTTGAAAGTATAAAAAAACTTTTCGCTTGATTTTCCGCACAAACTTTAGAAAATTGATAAAAATAAAAAACTGAAGCCAAACAAAACAGCAAGAAAAAAGTTTTGTACATTTTAGGTTTTTATTGATTTCAGGGAGTGTTGTGGTAACATGCCTTAACAAAGACTTTAATACCAGAAACAGCAGCAACTATCTATAAAACTCTAACGTTAAGAAAAAAATCTAAAAGAAAAAGAAGATTGTAATTAAAAATCTTTAGATTGGCATTAAACTTTATAAGAATTTTCTTCTACCCTATCGACAACAACAACGAAGACAACAATAGCAATATTTTTTAAACAACAAAATACATATTTTCCCTGCGTTACCACCAATAACTACTCTTAGTATGGAGAAAATCTAGAACAGCCACAAAATCTTGCAAAAGCCACTTGAGAATCTCAAAGAAATTAAGAAAATAAAGTTGGTAATATTTATTTTTACTCCCACCACCATCAGCGAAAAAAATGCAGTTAATTTTCTATAAAACATAAATTATGTACAAAATAAAATAAAAACCTCTGCCAGCGAGGAAAATTATTAAAAATATTTTTTAACAAAAAATATTTGTGTTTAAAGGGAAAAAGGCACAAACTATAAAACTTTCAACAAGTTTTTCCCCCCACCATTTGGTAGTTTTTCTTAAAAGCAAGCAATAAAATTATAAGAAAAAGTAATGAAAAAAAATGCAAGAAAATTTAGAACAAATATTTGTTAAATAGATTTTTCTTCTTATTTTATTTTTATTTTATGAGAACTTACGAAAAAGAAACTAACTTGTGAAAGTGATAAAGTGAGAAAATTAATCACAGACAGTTTTCGTATCAAAATGACACTTTTTCTTCTTTCGTGGTGCATGAGACAAAATGTCATTTGCATAAATGGTGTCTGTTAAACAAAATAAAGTTTGTTTTTTAAGCTTTTTCCATAGTTTTTTTTCCTCATTTTCCAAAAAAAAACTCTGTTATCATTTCGTATCATGAAAATTGATTTTTAATAGAAGTTTGGCAAATAATTGTTGCAGTTAAAGGCAAGAAAATGAAATTTCTCAAAGAATCAAATTAAATTCTTTTTTCGACATTTTTCACAGGCAATAAATAAAAGAAATATTTAAATTAGTTGAAGGGAAATGGTTTGTTAAATTGTCGTATTTCATATAAATCGCTTTAGTTGATTTCCCTTAAAAATCTAATATTTGCTTACATACATACGTATGTATGTATGTGTAATTTACTTTCAATACATTTAAGTTTTATTTTGTAATTTTATTACGTAGTTTATTATTATAAAAGTAACCCATTATTCTTTTATAATAATTTAATGGCTTTTCCCTCACTTTCTTTCTAAAGGTTACAATAATGTCTTTTAAGTTTTTGGTTTTTTTTTTTCTATATGATAATGACTATAAATAAAAATTGACTAAAATGCTTTTAACCTCACTTTTTATGTGATTTTTTTTCGATTTTTTTAATGGAAAATTGTAATATAATTATGAATATTTTGCCTGTCATCCTTATAAATTAAGGAAGAAAATATTTAATATAAAAATCACTACTGCTACAGGTAAATGAAGTGGAGGATAAAGGTAAATTTTTAGGTCAAATCAGCAGAAAAAAATCTTAAACAAACTTTATTTTATAAATTTTGGGAAAAATTGACTATAGACAAGACTATAATTTGGACTTTAGATAACTCCATAGCTGGGCATATATACTTGTTTTTAGTACAGACTATAGACTTGTCCATAGTCTAGACTTGTCTATAGTAGATACTTTAGACTTTTTTATAGTCCTGACTCTAGTTCAGACTAAGACTTGTCTATAGTTCACACTAAGACTCATCTATAGATAAGTCTATAGACTTTTCCATAGTCCAGACTATAGAAATATCTATACATATAGTCCAGACAGTAGGCTTATCTATAGTCCAGATTAATTATAGTCCAGCTTATAGACTTGTTTATAGTCCAGACCATAGACTTGTCTATAGTAATATAGACTTGTCTATAGTTCAGACTATAGACTTGTCTATAGTCCAGACTGTAGAATTGTCTATAGTCCAGACTATAGACTTGTCTGTAGTCCAGACTATAGACTTGTCTATAGTCCAGACTATAGACTTGTCTATAGTCCAGACTATAGACTTATCTATAGGCCACACTATAGTCTGGACTATAGACAAGTCCATAATCTGGACTATAGACAAGTCTATGGTCTGGACTATAAACAAGTCTATAAGCTGGACTATAAATAATCTGGACTATAGATAAGCCTACAGTCTGCATATTTTTATAGTCTGGACTATGGAAAAGTCTATAGACTTATCTACAGACTATAGATTTGACTATCGTCTATAGTCCAAACTATAGACTTGTCTATAGTCCATATTATAGATTTATCTATAGTTCACACTATAGACTTATCTATAGGCCACACTATAGTCTTGTCTATAGTACAAACTATAGTCCTGTCTATAGCCCAGACTATAAATAAAATGTAGTATTGACTCTAGTTCAGACAATCGACTTATCTATAGTCCCGATCATAAAATTGTCTAAAGTTCAGAGTTTAGGTATGTCTATAGCCCAGACTATAGACTTGTCTATATTCTAGAATATAGTTTATATGTTCAGTACATAACTTTCGATATACAACTGATAGTTTAGGCCATCAACCCCTTGAATCCCATTGTTTTATTTTGTTCTCTTATTAACAAACAACAACTATCCCTACAAAATCAAAGGATACTCACATACATCTACCAAAAGTAAATGTTTGATAATTTGATCAAATTTTCAATAATGTCACAAAGTGCTTTTATCCCGTTGAGTGCTTCTATAAATTGCATTTATTTTAAAACCTCACTCAAAATTCAATTCATTTCAGTTTAACTCAGCTTCAGTTTCGATTTTGTTCTATTTTTTCGTATAGTTCATTTATTAATTTTTACACAACACATACATTTATAGGTACATTTGTATGTGTATATATTTAAACACACATCACCCTCATCATCAACTACATTACTCCCAATCTTGCTACTGCTCCTCTTGCTACCTTTCATGTTTGTCATAATTCTTGTGGCTACCAACTATTATTTAGTGCTAGAGATGATGAATGATGTCATATACTCTGAATGCATAGCAGCCTGTATAGGAGCTGCTTTTGTAGGTGCTTTTAGGTTATATTCTTTTCAGGTTTTTGGTGTTTTTGTAATTTTGGAAGCTTTTTGTAAAGCAACAGTACACTTAATTGTACATGACCACATTGTAATAAATTTAATTAATACAATAATATTGAAGGCAAAAAAAATTGTTCGTGTAAATATATATGTATATACTCTTGTGGCAAAAAATAAAATCACTATCAGCGATGATGACGTTGATAGTGGTGACATTGGGGATATTACTTTTAAATGCAGCTTCATATAGAATTATATCAATTGGCAGTATTACCAACTCTATAAAAAAATTTAAAAACAATTTTATATAATGTCCAGAGGGACAGATATAGCTACGACCCATATTTCTAATATCATTTATTTCAGCACTAAAAACCGGCATTGCTACCTTTACTTCTATAGCATAGGTATAATAATTTTCTTTAAATGGCAACTCTGATTGCAAATATTTATAGATATATTTATACTACTATTGGTGTTCATTGAAAAAAACTTCAAGTGTGTATTTATGGGAATGAGCGTGTGTTAAAAATTATAAACAATATGCTGTCATAATTAAATTTGCGGTTAAGCTGCTACTACTACTACTACTGCCGCCACTACTGCAATCAATAAACAATTTTATAAATTGATGAACATAAAATGATATGAGCAGAAATAATTTAATTTGCTACGAATTTTTATTTTGTCGTTAATAATCTGTTTCTATAGTAAATCGGAAAAAGTCAATTTCATAAAAATCCACTTTAAAGTTTAATATCATCTGTTAATATTGATCTGTTACTTTTAACCAACTTAATGCAGGAAAAACAACTCTATGATTAGTTGTGTTAAAAAAACCAAATATGTAGTTTGTTTTAACTAACTAACAAACAACAAACTTTGTTCTTTTAACCGATATTTTTTTAAAACCCCAAAGTGTCATCTACATAGAAATACAAACACAGATTTTACAAAACCAATATATACATACTTTTAGTCTACTCCTTTAAATAACTATACAATCTACGCAATATACAATATACCAAAGCTGTAAAGAAAAAGTTATTGAAAGCGACAACAACTACAACAGCTAAAAGTAGTCATCTAACCTTTTTAACAATAACGACCTTCTAAATTTAACAATACAAGCTAACAACCCTTGTATATGTATAACAATCGATGATTTCTCTTTTTATATAATTTGTCATAGACTGAAATTAAGTAATTTTCTTTGGGTCAATGATATGTAACTTTATACCATACTAGAACTTTTTTAAAAATTTTAAATTTAAATTCTAATAAATTTTTTCGAAAAAACTATTGCATTTAATCACAAACATCTTTTTTTCTGTTCTTTTCAGGTATGTATCAATATGTATCCTTTTGGTAAGTTTTTAATTAAAATTTGAAATAAACAATGAAAATCGTTTACCTTTACCAATTATAAACTGATCTATAGTGTTAACGATAGACTCTTCTCTTGTCTTTACTATACATAGTCCTGATTATAGACCGATCTATACTCCTGAATTTTAAATTATCTATAGTCTTGACTATAGACTGATCTATAGCCTTGAATATAGACTTGTTCTATAGTGTTGACTACAGAATGATCTATAGTCATAACTAAAGACAGATCAATTGTCTTAACTATAGACTGATCTATAATCTTGATTATAGAGTAATTTATAGTCTTGACTACAGAATAATCTATAGTCATCACTAAAAACTGATTTATTGTCTTAATTACAGACTGATATACAGTCTTGACTGATCAATGGTCTTGTCTATAGACTGAACTCTAGTCTTATATGTATTTTGACTAATTTACACTCTATAGTTAAAACTTATTTATAGTCTGATTAATAGTTGTTTACTGATCTATTGTCTTAGCTATTTACTGCTCTAAAGACTTGACTATAGATAGTTCTATAGTCTTGACTATAAATAGTTATATATATATAGATAGTTATATATAGTTAGTTATAGTTATATAGTCTTGACTATAGCTAGTTATATAGTCTTGACTATAGACAGTTCTATAGTCTTGACTATAGACAGTTCTATAGTCTTGACTATAGACAGTTCTATAGTCTTGACTATAGACAGTTCTATAGTCTTGATTATAGACAGTTCTATAGTCTTGATTATAGACAGATAATAAGACTATAGTCTTGACTATAGACAGTTCTATAGTCTTGACTATAGACAGTTCTATAGTCTTGACTATAGAGAGTTCTATAGTCTTGACTATAGACAGTTCAATAGTCTTGACTGTAGACAGTTCTATAGTCATGACTATAGACAGTTCTATAGTCATGACTATAGACAGTTCTACAGTCATGACTATAGACAGTTCTATAGTCATGACTATAGACAGTTTTATAGTCTTGACTATAGACAGTTCTATAGTCTTGACTATAGACAGTTTTATAGTCTTGACTATAGACACTTCTATAGTCTTGACTATAGACAGTTCTATAGTCTTGACTATGGACAGTTCTATAGTCTTGACTATTGACAGTTCTATAGTCTTTACTATAGACGGTCATGACTATAGACAGTTCTATAGTCATGACTATAGACAGTTCTATAGTCATGACTATAGACAGTTCTATAGTCATGACTATAGACAGTTCTATAGTCTTGACTATAGACAGTTCTATAGTCTTGACTATAGACAGTTCTATAGTCTTGACTATAGACAGTTCTATAGTCTTGACTGTAGACAGTTCTATAGTCTTGACTATAGACAGTTCTATAGTCATGACTATAGACAGTTCTATAATCTTGACTATAGACAGTTCTATAGTCTTGACTATAGACAGTTCTATAGTCTTGACTATAGACAGTTCTATAGTATTGACTATAGACAGTTCTATAGTATTGACTATAGACAGTTCTATAGTCTTGACTATAGACAGTTCTATAGTCTTGACTATAGACAGTTCTATAGTCTTGACTATAGACAGTTCTATAGTCTTGACTATAGACAGTTCTATAGTATTGACTATAGACAGTTCTATAGTCTTGACTATAGACAGTTCTATGTTCTTGCCTATAGACATATAGTCTGGTCCACAGTCTTGACTATAGACTGGTCCACAGTCTTGACTATAGACTGGTCTACATTCTTGACAATAGACTTGACTATAGATTGATATATATTCTTGTCTACAGATTGATCTATTGTCCTGACTATAGACAGACTATATAGACCATATGATCTATAGTCTTGACTATAGTCTTAGACTGTTCTATAGTCTTGGCTACAGACTGATCTATAGTTTTGACTATAGACTGATCTATAGCTTTGACTATAGAACGATCTATAGTCTCGACTATATACTGATTTATAGTCCTTAATATTTGCCCACAATTACCTTCAAAAATGTAGTGTATTTCATAGTCATTCTATATTCTGACCAAATTCCAATACATGGCCTTTTACAACAAATATTGGTTTGTAAAAGTTGAAAATAAAGTTAAGCAAGACTCATACATCCTCTTTTAAAGTTATCTCATGTATGTGTCTATATGTACGAACCACATCCGTCCCAGCAGTTTAGAAAGAAGTCAATGTATCCCAATATTTTGTATTGATTATCTCAAGTGATAACAAATTTTAAACATTTTACATGTATATACTCTGAGAAAAGTGTGTTCCCAAGAAATAAAGAAAGGTTATACTAAAACCATGTGTACACGAACTATCGGGATAGAAAAATACATATACACACACTCAATGTGTGTGTGTTAAATAAAAACTTTTTCGATTACATGCTCATAAAAAGTTTCTTCATCAATGCATTGGACAACACCCATACATTTGACACAGCCACAAAGTAAGTAAGTAATACACGACATGTGTGAGCGTAATAATAATAATAACGACAGCAATGGAATCCTTAGAATTCAAAGGACATACAAGAGAGTCAAAGCTATAGCAAGGCAAAAGGGGATTTATAAGTATGTGTGTAAATAAAAATAACAGATAAGCCAAGTGACAATAACAACAAAGCCATAAACAAGCAATAAAATTGTAAAAAAAAAAAAACTTTAGTAGGAGGGCACTACCCACTCCAATGCTTACAACCCAAGACTTTAATGTCAATTTAAATTGAATGAAAGATGATGGTAATCATCATAATTGCTTTAACTTTAAGTTTTCATCATATAGATTTTTATTGTTAAAACAAGTTAGGCTTGTGTGAGCATGTTTTCTTGCTGTCTGTTGTCATTTGCAATTTTTGGTTTGAAATAATGTTATTCTAACTAATCAATTGATTTCCGTTTCCTTAAGTCCCTTGTTTCCCTTTTTTTTCGTATCCCTTGTTTTCGATTTAATTTTTATATTATTCAAAAAACTTTGTTGATTTTCCTTTTTTATTATTTTCACTTGTGAATTTCATGGATAAACAATACATGGAATTTTTATGCAAATAATTTGATACACGTTTCCTCTATGACTTTTTCTCTTCCTTTAGTTTTTGTGAGAGAGGAATTTTGTTTTTTTTTTTCTGTCTCTCTTGATATTTACTTTATGTTGTTTTCCTTTTTTTTGCATTTTCGGTCGGAACAGGATATCAATTGTGCCTACATTCGAATCAATATCTAAACATATATTTCACTTATTTTTCTTTTTTTATATATGTATAAAAAACCTAAAATGAAAAATTTATTATGAAAAAAACATTGAAGCACGTCATGCAAATGTTTACACATCATCACTGTTTTATATTCAACTAAAACACAATGTTAACATTTCGTATACATATGTATTGCTGTGTTAGTATATGTTTTACATATATAGTTTATGTATTAGATATTTTATAATACAGACTAGTCTAAACTTATGTACTTGGTTAACTTACACATATGATCTATATTAACAATATGGATTCTAGCGCCACTAAACAGACCAGTCTAAAGTCTTGATCTACAGTGTAGTGTAAAATCTGGTATATATCCTGGTCTATAGTATGGTCTATATACTTGCCTTCAATCTGGTCTTTAGTCTGCTCTATAGTCTGGTCTACAGTCTAGTCTATAATACAGTCTATAATCTGGTTTGTATTCTGGTTCAAGTCTATAGAACGGTCTATATTCTGGTCAATAGCCTGGCCTATAATCTGGTCTATATTCTGCTCAATATTCTGGTTTATACTCTAGTATAAAGTATGATCTGTAGTATAGTATGAAGTCTGATCTATTGTCTGGTCTATAGTATGGTCTGTAGTCTGGTCTATAGTATGGTCTATAGTCTGTCTACGGTCTAGTGTATAGTTTTGTCTATAGTTTGATCTTTAGTCTGGTCTATAGTATGGTCTATAATTTGGTGAATATTGCAGTCAGTAGTCTGGTCTATAGTCTAGTATATAATCTGATCTATAGTCTTGTCTATAATCTGGTCTATACTCTGGTTTATAGTCTGGTCTATAGTCTGGCCTCTAAGCTGGTCTATAATGTGTTCTATACTCTGGTTTATACTCTGATCAATAGTCTGGTCTATAGCTTGGTTTGTAGTCTGGCTTACAGACTGGTCAATATTCTGGTTTATAATCTAGTATAAAGTCTGGTCTGTATTCTTTTCTATAGTCTAGTCTATTGTAAAATATATAGTCCGATCTATAGCCTATAAGCTGGTCTATACTCTGGTTTATACTCTGATCAATAGTCTGGTCTATAGCTTGGTCTATAGTCTGGCCTACAGACTGGTCAATATTCTGGTCTATAATCTAGTATAAAGTCTGATCTGTATTCTTTTCTATAGTCTAGTCTATTGTATAATCTATAGTCCGGTCTATAGCCTGGTCTACAATGTGGTTCATAGTCTAATATATAGTCTGGCCTTTATTCTGGTTAATAGGCTGGCCTATAGGCTGGTTCATAGTCTGGTCTAAAGTCTGCTCTAAAGTTTGGTCTATAGTTTGGTCCATATTTTGTCTTTAATATGATCTATATTCTAGACTACAGACTATTTATTCTATAATATGGTCTATTGCCTGGTCTATAGTTATGGCTAGAGAATGTTCTATTGTCTAAACTAAGTCTGGTATATTAGCTAGACTATAGTCCATCTACATTATTGACGATTGTCTAGTTTATAGTCTATTTGCTGGTATTTTGTTATAAAGACGGTAGGTATATTTTGGACTATAATCCAGATTATATGTCATGGCATTGTATTTAAAACTTGTAGGCCAACTCTGGATTTAGTTTAGGCTTTAGGATTTTTAACACAAATAAAATAAATATACATATGTATGTATGTAATCCGGTAGTTTTACATGAGTTTAGTTATATGTATGTAAGTATGTGTATTCGTTTGTAGTTTATATCTGTGTATGACTATATTACTTATTAGAGATTATTTGGGTTAAAATTTTTATTTTTACAGTTCGTTACTGTTTCCTGGCATTTTATATGTACATTTTACAACCTACATACATTCACTCATACATACACACATCCTCCTGCATCCCAACAATTTTATATTGTTTGTAGTTTGTTATTGGAATTTTTATATTAGTTCGTTTATTTTTCTTGCCATTTTTTTGTAATATTACGAGAGAAAAAAGAAACACAAACCATCTATGAAATATTTTTATATAGATTTTTTTTTAGTATATTCATATTTCATGTTAACATTTTTAAGTAAAGCTACAAAAAAAGGTTTTAACAAATAAAAAATAAACAAATATTCATGTTCTTTGAAATTTGTTTTTAAAATCCTCTTTTCCTTTTTTGTTGCTCTGAAATATTTTTAACAACCACATATTGATTTCCGTTTGACTTAACTTTAGTGCAATGTTGGTTTAGCTTCTGTATTCATATTCATTTTTTTATTGGTATTTAATAAACAGTAATATTTGTTAAATTGAAACAATGGATGACCGAACCATAAATGGTTTTATATCAATCAAAATCTAATCATCTTTAAAATACTATGAGGTAGTGATTGTTTTTCAAATATTTATTTTATTTAAATAGTTTTTTAAAATAAAATATAAAACCTTTATATAATTTAGTTGTATTTTAAAAATTTATTGTTACTGTATTTCGTGATCATTTATACAATTACCGCTAAATAAGTTGCATATATGTAATTGTGGTTAAAATCCTAAAATCATGCAATAAAATTTTATTGAAACTAAATGTTATTATTTGCTGTAACCCAATATATCGCAATCAAAAGTTTATTATAACAAATATAATTGTGAATCATAAAGGACATAAAATCGAGAATATTCCAAGAACTTTACAAAAACTTTAAATATTTAAACTATTAATGTTTTTGACGTCAATGTATGTATATCTCTTAGTGGATATAATGTCATATAGTAAGATTATTGGAATACGAGTAATATTAGCGAGAGTATTCGATTTTCATTCTGTATCGTTATAGTATTATATATTTTCGGGAATATTCGTTTCAAATTCCTTATATTCACTCATTTTATTTATTGGGTTTCAAAATTTGTTTACATAAATATACACGTAAACAATAAATAAGTCAAGTATTAGAAACATTTTCTAAATAGTGACATAGCAAATAATAAATATTTTAAATTAGAAAATTAAATTGTAAACGTATTTTATAAAACAAATCTGCTTCTAATTAAATTTCTGCGTGTGTCATGCAAATAAATATTAGAAATTCTAAAAATAATGTTTTTAGAGAAGTTATTTTAAAAGCGTGATTAAAAATCATATTAAAACAGTTTAAATTATAAATTTATAGTAATCTCTATGTCTGGTTTTGTTGTCTGTCGGTCTGTCTATCTATCTGTCTGTCTGTCTGTCTGTCTGTCTGTCTGTCTGTCTGTCTGTCTGTCTGACTGTCTGTATGTCTGTCGTCTGTCGGTCTGTCGTCTGTCTGTCTGGCGGTCTGTCTGTCGTTATCTATCTATCTATCTATGCTACGAGCTACCGATCGAGGTCTGATCTATCGATCTATCGAGCTACGGCTAGCGAGCGGAGCGAAGCGAATCGAGGCGAGCGAGCGAGCGAGCGAGCGAGCGAGCGAGCGAGCGAGCTAGCGAGGAGCTAGGATGCTAGCAAGCGAGGCGAGCGAGCGAGCGAGCAGCACGAGGTCGAAGCACGAGCGAGCGAGCTAGCGACGAGAGGAGCGATCGAGCGAGCGAGCTGAGCGAGCTAGCGAGCGATCGATCGAGCAGCGAGCTAGTCGATAGCTAGCGAGGCGAGCGAGCTAGCGATCTAGCGAGGAGCGAGCATCGATCGATCGAGCGAGCTAGCGAGCGATCGATCGAGCGAGAGAGCAGCTATCGATCGAGCGAGCTAGCGAGCGAGCGAGCTCGAGAGGAGCGAGCTATCTATCGATATCGATCGAGCTATCATCTATCTATCGATCTATCTAGCTATCTATCTATCTATCTATCGATCGATCTATCTACGATCTATCTATCGATTATCTATCGATCTATCTATCTATCATCTATCTATCTATCATCTGTCAGTCTGCCTGTTAGTCCGTCTGCATATCCGTCTATGTATCTGTTGAAATCAATTTTCTGAAGACCCCAGATATCATCAGGATCCAAATCTTCAATATCTTGGCCTACACCCAAGATCATGCTAATCATTGTAGTAAGTAGGTAGTTGTTAAAGTACAAGTCATTACCAAGGTTTGTTGGGCATATGTGTATCATAAAATAATATCTCAAGGGAACAACAAAACCAATCCTATAAAAATTATAATTTTTGTTTCAAATATCTATTGTCACATTGTCCATAGATATTAAAAGATTATATCATACATCAATATTTGGTGTAATTTTGTTATTATACCCTAGACATTAATAAAAATTAATTGATATAGTTTTTATTTTTAGTTTAAAATGATTTTTAAAATAAAAATACATAACATAACATAGAGATGATAATCCTTATACTCTAGTATCTTTAATGGTTTCCTTTCCTTTTAATTTTGTTCAATGTGTGGTGTTGGTATTTTTATAGATTTATTTTTTCTTTACCAACTAAACCACCAAACTACAAATATTTTTAAACAAAAACAAAAAACAACCAAAACAATTTTAACAAGCTCAATAAAAATTCTATTACATTTACTAGCGATTATAAGATTTTCAGTTTTACCAGTTGAGTGCAGTTGATTTAGTAAATGTTTTTATTTTAAATGAAACAGTTTTTAAAGTAGAAAGGATTAAATTGGAGTGAATAAACATGTTTTTACTTCAAAATACTAAAGTAAAAGAATTTAACTATCTTATTGCTTATAAATACCCACAAAATAACTTTCAATTACCTAATGACTTCTTCTTCCATACAGACAGTCTTATTACATGGAAGTAGTTTTTATTACCTACACCACTATTATAGTGAAGATTGAACTTGTTTTATAACATTTTATAAATGCTTTAACTAATTAAAATGCCATTTAAAAAAATCTCCAAATTAATGTATATACACACCTTCTGAAAACATAATCCTTTTTCAAATTCATTACTATTGTCTTAATTGTATTAATTATAAGAACCTTTTTTTATTCCCACTAATCTACATATTAAATTTAAT
Organism: Lucilia sericata; assembly: GCF_015586225.1. Lineage (NCBI taxonomy): Eukaryota > Metazoa > Arthropoda > Insecta > Diptera > Calliphoridae > Lucilia > Lucilia sericata. Next base: position 44,212 of record NW_023995215.1, on the reverse strand, counting down.
GACTTTTTTCTTTAATAAATCTTTTCTCAAATTTTAGTTTCATTTTTACACTATCTTCTCTGTACTTTAAGTTTATTTTTCAAAAAAGAAACTTTATTTTTGCCCAAAAAAAATATTATTTACATTCATCGTTGTGTCTACTCCCGTACACTAGCTCTCAGTTTAGTTGTCTTTTGCAGTGTCCCAAAGTTTTATGTTGGCTAAGAAATTGATTTAAGTAAAAGTTTATTTTTCTTTTAATTATTTTTTTTTTTTTTGTGTTTTTATGTAAAACTTTTTAAACTAATATTTTGATAATTACAACAACGAGTAAAATGGAAAATAGTTTTTGAGAACACACTTTAAGAATATGAAATTAATATTATAAGAATTTGTAAGATATGAAATAAGTATTATGAGAAAATTTTGTTAGTTAATTAGTTAGTTAGTTAGTGGTTAGTAGTTAGTTAGTTAGTTAGTTAGTTAGTTAGTTAGTTAGTTAGTTAGTTAGTTAGTTAGTTAGTTAGTTAGTTAGTTAGTTAGTTAGTTAGTTAGTTAGTAGTTAGTTAGTTAGTTAGTTAGTTAGTTAGTTAGTTAGTTAGTTAGTTAGTAGTAGTTAGTTAGTTAGTTTAGTTAGTTAGTTAGTTAGTTAGTAGTAGTTAGGTAGTTAGTTAGTTAGTGTAGTTAGTTAGTTAGTTATAGTTAGTTAGTTAGTTATAGTTAGTTAGTTAGTTAGTAGTTAGTTAGTTAGTTAGTTAGTTAGTAGTTAGTTAGTTAGTTAGGTACTTAGTTAGTTAGTTAGTTAGTTAGTAGTTCATAGTTAGTTAGTTAGTTAGTTAGTTAGTTAGTTAGTCAGTCAGTCAGTTAGTTAGTTAGTTATAGTTTAGTAGTAGTTAGTTAGTTAGTTAGTTAGTAGTATAGTTAGTTAGTTAGTTAGTAGTGTTAGTTAGTTAGTTACTTAGTAGTTAGTAGTTAGTTAGTTAGTTAATGAGTTAGTTAGTAGTTAGTTAGTTAGTTAGTAGTAGTTAGTTAGTTAGTTAGTAGTTAGTTAGTTAGTGTTAGTTAGTTAGTTAGTTAGTTAGTTAGTTAGTTAGTTAGTTAGTTAGTTAGTTAGTTAGTTAGTTAGTTAGTTAGTTAGTTAGTTAGTTAGTTAGTTAGTTAGTTAGTTAGTTAGTTAGTTAGTTAGTTAGTTAGTAGTTAGTTAGTTAGTTAGTTAGTTAGTTAGTTAGTTAGTTAGTTAGTTAGTTAGTTAGTTAGTTAGTTAGTTAGTTAGTTAGTTAGTTAGTTAGTTAGTTAGTAGTTAGTTAGTTAGTTAGTTAGTTAGTTAGTTAGTTAGTTAGTTAGTTAGTAGTTAGTTAGTTAGTTAGTTAGTTAGTTAGTTAGTAGTTAGTTAGTAGTTAGTTAGTTAGTTAGTTAGTTAGTTAGTTAGTTAGTTAGTTAGTTAGTTAGTTAGTTAGTTAGTTAGTTAGTTAGTTAGTTAGTTAGTTAGTTAGTTAGTTAGTTAGTTAGTTAGTTAGTTAGTTAGTTAGTTAGTTAGTTAGTTAGTTAGTTAGTTAGTTAGTTAGTTAGTTAGTTAGTTAGTAGTTAGTTAGTTAGTTAGTTAGTTAGTTAGTTAGTTAGTTAGTTAGTTAGTTAGTTAGTTAGTTAGTTAGTTAGTTAGTTAGTTAGTAGTTAGTTAGTTAGTTAGTTAGTTAGTTAGTTAGTTAGTTAGTTAGTTAGTTAGTTAGTTAGTTAGTTAGTAGTTAGTTAGTTAGTTAGTTAGTTAGTTAGTTAGTTAGTTAGTTAGTTAGTTAGTAGTTAGTTAGTTAGTTAGTTAGTTAGTTAGTTAGTTAGTTAGTTAGTTAGTTAGTTAGTTAGTTAGTTAGTAGTTAGTTAGTTAGTTAGTTAGTTAGTTAGTTAGTTAGTTAGTTAGTTAGTTAGTTAGTTAGTTAGTTAGTTAGTTAGTTAGTTAGTTAGTTAGTTAGTTAGTTAGTTAGTTAGTTAGTTAGTTAGTTAGTTAGTTAGTTAGTTAGTAGTTAGTTAGTTAGTTAGTTAGTTAGTTAGTAGTTAGTTAGTTAGTTAGTTAGTAGTTAGTTAGTTAGTTAGTTAGTTAGTTAGTTAGTTAGTTAGTTAGTTAGTTAGTTAGTTAGTTAGTTAGTTAGTTAGTTAGTTAGTTAGTTAGTTAGTTAGTTAGTTAGTTAGTTAGTTAGTTAGTTAGTTAGTTAGTTAGTTAGTTAGTTAGTTAGTTAGTTTGTTAGTTAGTTAGTTAGTTAGTTAAATTAAAAATAACTTTTTTAAAACACACTATGACATAAGGTACATAAGCTTCAGTATAGAACTTTACTCATTAAAACAAAAACTTAATTCTCTTCTGCAACATGTTAACATTATTTAATTTTTTATAACAATTAGCCTTAATATGTTTTAACAATTTTTCTCAGCACTAATTCAAAAGGCTCCACCCAATGCATGTAACTAACAACTTTATAGATACCAAAAGACAAAAACAATATAAACCCTTTAATTCCCTAAAAAAAAACATACTCGACTATATTCCACAACATATTTGTCACATGCAACTCCTAATTTCTTCCAACAGCAACATGTTAATGTTTCCCTAAATAGCATCAGCTCTGGGTACATCTCTTATTTCCGTGCAGACATTTTACACACTTAACTAACATTTCAACATAAGTTTATGCATTTTTACGCATTAATTTATAGTTTCAACTATAAAACTGTCGCCGCATTTAAAACGTTTGTGAACTAAATAAAAAATGCACAAAACTAAATAGAAAAGAAATTTGTTCAGTTACATTTTTTTTTGTTGTCAGTTAAGAGAATATGCTGTAATGTGGTTTAACATATGCAAAATTTAGTTCCTAAAGAAGTTAAAACCAAACAGAAAGAAAAACTGAAACGTTGTTGTCATCATCATTGCCATGTTGTACTATTTGTTTTATTATTTTCCTAAAAATTATATGCGTCATTGTATTTTCATCAAGTCAAAGTTTAAAATGCCACAACACGCATTTACTATGTTTTCCATGGGGTAGAAATTCTGCTATTGCTGCTATTGTTGTTGGAAATGAACGCGGGTATTTATGGGCCAAAAAATGTACTCAATTTACATAATCATCAATCTTGGTCAGAGCAACAGAAAAATCTAATAATATTACAGTTGCAAAATGAATTTTAACAATCAAAATTCATGTGTAAGCATGGAACGATTTTTGAGAGGGGAATATGAACAATTGATACGGTTACTTAATCCTTGTAGTTTTCATAAGAAGAAAATTATTGTCAAAATTATTGTCATAGTCTACAGACTTGACAATAGACTAGACTATAGACTAGACTAGACTATAGACTAGACTATAGACTAGACTATAGACTAGACTATAGACTAGACTATAGACTAGACTATAGACTAGACTATAGACTAGACTATAGACTAGACTATAGACTAGACTATAGACTAGACTATAGACTAGACTATAGACTAGACTATAGACTAGACTATAGACTAGACTATAGACTAGACTATAGACTAGACTATAGACTAGACTATAGACTAGACTATAGACTAGACTATAGACTAGATAGACTAGACTATAGACTAGACTATAGACTAGACTATAGACTAGACTATAGACTAGACTATAGACTAGACTATAGACTAGACTATAGACTAGACTATAGACTAGACTATAGACTAGACTATAGACTAGACTATAGACTAGACTATAGACTAGACTATAGACTAGACTATAGACTAGACTATAGACTAGACTATAGACTAGACTATAGACTAGACTATAGACTAGACTATAGACTAGACTATAGACTAGACTATAGACTAGACTATAGACTAGACTATAGACTAGACTATAGACTAGACTATAGACTAGACTATAGACTAGACTATAGACTAGACTATAGACTAGACTATAGACTAGACTATAGACTATACTATAAACTAGACTATAGACTAAACTATAGAATAGATTATAGACTAGACTATAGACGAATCTACAGACGGAACAATACATTAGACTTATGATTACAATATAATAGACTATAGTTATTTGTAATTACTCCGTTTTATATGTGAAATATTCAATGTTTATTCCAATTAATTTGACTTAGGAAAACCGCATTTTTTCCCTCATATACTCATAAATAGATCTCTAGTTTCCCTACTTTCCCAATAACAGTTTTGTATATGGACTTTATATGTATACTGTGCACAAAATGTTAGATAAGGATGTTAATGCCAATTCTACCAAAAATAGTTGTACGTGAAGTGAGTATATTGTAGACCAAATATGAACGAACAGAGAAAAAATAACTAAATATAAAATAAAATCTACAACAGCAAAATAGAAAATGGAAATCATATTAAGCGTTAAATTAAAAAAATTCCTATGAAAAATCAACAACAACAGCAAGAAAAAAGGAAAATATAAAAATGCAACATAATCTGGAAAAGAATATAATATTTTTCAGAAAGAAAATTAAAAAAAAATGCTAGAACAATATGATAAAAAAATTAAATAGAATAATTTTTTTAAGAAAATTCGGTTCTGAATGAAAATTGTGGCTTTGTAGTAGCTAAGTGTATATTTACTTATAAAAATAATTAATTACAATTATTCGAAGGAATATTACTTTCGAAATTGTGATTTTTGTGGATAGGCGAGTGGACTTCCGTGCGGGTGTTATATTCTGATTTTAATTACTATATACTAATTTTAGATTTAAATTTACAATTTCGGTAATTTACTATATATTTTTTTCCACCTCATAAACAGCCACATAATTGTTCATTATGGTATTTTGAAAACACCCAAAATAGCTTCCAGACAAATTTTAATAGATGACCTCTAAGAGGCATAAATAATATTTATAATGTGTACGTTTAAATACACATATAGTATACAGATTAATGTGTACGTTTATGTGTGTTTGATATAACCCAACAAACACAAAGTCTAGTTTTTAACGAAACGCTATTGTTATTACTATTTGAATTACCAAAAGGAGTACTCTTTTGCTACAAAAGTACTTTTCGGTTGTTAAGATTTTATAAGTATTGTAAGTGCAATTTCGATAGACGATGAAATTACTGGAAAAATCCGAAATAAACACATTTGTTTTTTTTAAATGTATCCTAGTCTATCAACTGGTATACATTAGGGTTATAACCAAAATATCACTACCTGGTAGCCAGTAGAGTTCTAATAACGAAAACCTTTTTCTCTGGTCATTTTGGTGCAAAAACCTTTTGCGACAAATCGATTTTCTAAAACCATTCACGAACAAATTTACATTAATTTTTAATATTATAAACTGATGCTTGCTGGGTACAGACGCAATAAATATGTTTAAACATATGTTTTCATATACCGCTATAATTATGATTTACGGCCAATTTTATTTGTATACTAGCATACCCTGGGTGCTTCGCTACCCTAACCAAAATTAAATACATAAAAAATTTTCATTACTTTTATAGAAAATTAAAATTGATTTAAAAATTTTATAATGTTTCAGTTTTTTACGTTCAATATTACGTGAATAAATTCGCATTCAGAAAAAACCTTGTATTTTTAGTGCCATTCGTTTAGCTTCCACATTATAGAAAATTTCGAAATTACTATTTGAAAAAAAAGTACTATAAAAAACCTCTTATTTAATCAAAATTTTATGTTTCTCTGTTCAATATTATAGACAATACAAAAAATATAATTTGATGAATGAAAAAGTCCCTTTCAGTAGATTCTCATTCACTAAGGGCCCATATCTTAAATTTTATATTTCTATGTTCAATATGTAAAAATATCAAAAAGTACCATCGGAAAAAGAAAAAGGACAATTAAATTCTCATTTAATAAGGACCGTGTATCATTATAGAGAATCCAAAAGGTACCATTTGAAGAATGGAAAAGTACCAAAGAGTTTCCACTTACACAATATTATTCAGTCAAGACCATGTATGTTAACATTTATGTTCCTAGGTTGAATATTTTAGAAAATTCAAAAAGTACCATTTATGAGATAAAAAGTACTATGGACAGTGTATGTTTAATAATCATGTGTTTTGAATTCATATTATAGAACATACATTTGAAGAAAGAAAAAGTACCAAAAGTGAAATAAATTGTACCTTAGTGGAAAGTTCTAATAAAAATAGTACAATTTTTTTCCTTTTCGCTTAGAAATATACTTTTTGAGAATTAAGTTTGCAAAATGTTCCGTATTTAAATCTATATTTCACAAATAAAACTCAAACGATTCAAATCTACATACTCGAATTCCAAAATAATATACCAGTAGCTTATTTTGTGTGAGTAAATAAACTACTTTTTCAAATTGTATAAAAATTGGCTCAATGAGTTTGAATAAAATTAAATTTACCGTTTTTTTCCTCTTTTTGGTACTTTTTTCCCCAGGGAAATAGCAAAAATTTTGTTTCAATAAATATTATAGGGTTAGTCCGTAATTCAATAGGAATACTTCAATAAATCGAAAAAATTTTCTTAATGTGCTAAAGAAAAAGTACCAAAAATACAGTTTTCTCCCTTTTACACCCAAAAAGGACTGAATTTTAAAAAAGTACGGTGTCTCCTAATTTTGGGAGATATATTCAAATTATTTACAAAAATTTTGTTTTTTTTTTTAGTTAAAAAGTTATAAAGTCTCAAAAATGGTACCAAAATCACCTTTGTTACACATTTTCACGCCTTAAAAGTACGAATTTCAAAAAAGTACCAGACACCCATCTGCTCATTTTAAGAGTAGATACAGATGCATTTAAAATTTGTCTTGTATCACTAATATTGTGTAAGATAATTAAGAAAACCTGTTTACCCGTTTTTCCCTTTTTTACCCCTAAATGTACAAATTTCCAAAAATCCCTCCTTAGTGGATCTACATAACCAAAAACACATCTACTGTCAAAATTTCGTGATTGTATGTTCAGCCGTTTGGGCTGTGCGATGATGAATCAGTCAGTCAGTAACGCTACTCTTTTATATATATAGATTATTTTAAATAGTTGATCAAATATACGAGAGTTGTTCGACGTGTAAAAACTATACTTCAACAACCTTAAAGTACACAATTTCTGACTACGATGAACTTTTTTCAAAAAATCCGTTTATCGTGGAAAGTTGATAGTGTTTTGATCTAACAGCTCGGAGGTCGTGTTGTTGATAGTGAACTAGGTGTATTTCTCCTTTCAAACTAACTAACTAATAAATAACATAATGTATTGGTATTAAGTAAACTAAGGTCAATAGAAATTATTACTGAAAAATTTTAACTTGACTTATGTTTAATTTTCATCAAGTGACTTTTAACTAAATTAAACTGTTAAATATTTCCTGATAAAATTGTTTGTATCTTATCAACTTCAAGATAATATTTTCTTTATTTACTAAAAAAAAAATTCTTGCTACTCCTTCAAAGTTCCTTTAGTTTTATCTAAACTTTACGCCTCAAGGGTCATTTTATATGGTTTATTGAGTACTTTGAAGATGATAAATAGCATGTGCCACAAGTAGTTAAAGATGATATACACACGCTCAAGTAAAACTAATGTGATTGTATTTCAATAATATGATTGTACGATTTCAAATAAATATTGTATTTATTCTGAATAAAGAAAAAACACAGTGCCACTTTTAAGTATGATAAAATCTCAAACGAATATGAGAAAAAAACAAATAAAACTGTTCAAGTTTATTCGTGATTTTCTCTTAAGTTTTTTTTTTAAATCTTTCTTTTTCTTGGTATTTTTTCTTTTGTTACAGTAAAACTATCATTTTATGATAAATACATATATCAAAATCCTTGAGAAATACTATCAGTGTAATGGGTTTTCCATTTTATCTTATTGTTTAAGTTATAAATACAAGAAAAAAATAGATTGTATTTTTCGTATGTGACAAAGAAAATATGAAAACGTTTGTGACAAAAAATATCAATCACATTAAACAATGTTATTTTAAATGTTTTATAACTTGTTTTTAAGGGGTTTTTTTACAAAGGAGTATTTGCAATTTTCATATGAAACTGATTTGATTTTTATCTTAAATATGAAATTTGAATGATTTACTGAACAGATAGAAGATCCTTATAAGAAAGAAAGATTTAAAACTTTTTATTTTATTAATTTTGTGTTATGTAAAAGGAATGAGTTATTTTGTTTATGACTCTTTCATGGAAAAACTAGTAAACTGATTAATATGGAATCTTGCGTAGCGAACGACCTTCCAGAAGAAACTAGATCCAATTAGTAAATTACACACCCACGCTTCTTATAACATCACTAGTTAGATAGTTAGATAGGAAATTAGTTAGTTAGTTAGTTAGTTAGTTAGTTAGTTAGTTAGTTAGTTAGTTAGTTAGTTAGTTAGTTAGTAGTTAGTTAGTTAGTTAGTTAGTTAGTTAGTTAGTTAGTTAGTTAGTTAGTTAGTTAGTTAGTTAGTAGTTAGTTAGTTAGTTAGTAGTTAGTTAGTTAGTTAGTTAGTTAGTTAGTTAGTTAGTTAGTTAGTTAGTTAGTTAGTTAGTAGTAGTTAGTTAGTTAGTTAGTTAGTTAGGTTAGTTAGTTAGTTAGTTAGTTAGTTTAGTTAGTTAGTTAGTTAGTTAGTTAGTTAGTTAGTAGTTAGTTAGTAGTTAGTTAGTAGTTAGTTAGTTAGTTAGTAGTTAGTTAGTTAGTTAGTTAGTTAGTAGTTAGTTAGTTAGTTAGTTAGTTAGTTAGTTAGTTAGTTAGTTAGTTAGAGTTAGTTAGTAGTAGTTAGTTAGTTAGTTAGTTAGTTAGTTAGTTAGTTAGTTAGTAGTTAGTAGTTAGTTAGTTAGTTAGTTAGTTAGTTAGTTAGTTAGTTAGTTTAGTTAGTTAGTTAGTTAGTTAGTTAGTTAGTAGTTAGTTAGTTAGTTAGTTAGTTAGTTAGTTAGTAGTTAGTTAGTTAGTAGTTAGTTAGTTAGTTAGTTAGTTAGTTAGTTAGTTAGTTAGTTAGTTAGTTAGTTAGTAGTTAGTTAGTTAGTTAGTTAGTTTAGTTAGTTAGTTAGTTAGTTAGTTAGTTTTAGTTTTTTGTTACTTCATTAATTTGTCATATCCTATCCCGATGTACATGAAATTTGAAACATCTTGGAAATAAGAGCAACCGATCCTTACTTAATTTCACGTCCCTCTGTCCCCAATTTTTTAAAATAGTCATACTACGCAAAACAATCCCCAGCTGTTGAACCAATTTACTGAAAATTTCAAATTTTATGTTCGAATGGACTTGAAGCTAAATTAGACCTCAATTAATTATGAATCCTTTAATTACTCTAGTTTCCCTTCTATTATTTTAAACCCGCTTAAAATTCTTAGACTTACTCCACTTTTTGCAAACATTAAGATGTCTATTCAAATCAAAGCCTTCTTACAAATCCGCTTATTCTTCCCACTCCTCTTCTCATCTATATTTTTTTCCTCACAGTTAGATCTTCTTAATACTCTCGGCAAAAAACATTTTCTTTACTAGATTTTATTGCTTTTGCCAAACAAAACGAAAGACAAAAAAATTAAATAGAAAATAAGAAGAAAAAAATAAACGTTGACATCTATGCTGACAATGAAAACATATCGTTGTGTCACATGTCACAGAGACATCAACCATCATGACTTCTTTAGAGACTTACGATGGAAAAAAACTCATACTTTCACACATATGACAACAACATTTGCAAATACCACTTATTCGTATATCGTCTTCCTTCTTCATCATCATCGTCATCGTAGTCAGCAAGCAACCTTCAACATATTCATTTTAGCATTTAATATACCATTCATTCACAGTAGTTTTTTTTGCTTCATATATTTGCATTTTTTTTCTTTTTCTTCGTTAAAGAACTCCTGTTGATCCTTGTTGGATTTTTATTTTATTTTTTTATTACTTATTTTCTGTCATCTCTTAAAAGGAACAAATTTAACTGTGCACCCTGGGTCTGCTAACTTCTTGTAATAGTTTCGAACTATTCATGAGAACTTATAAATGTTATTTTTAAAAAGAAACTTTTCTTTTAACCTTGTCCCCATGTGCAGCTGCCAGAGAAATTTTATTGAAAAAAATAATAATAATCTCCATATATACTTTTAAACGGCATGACAAGAGAGATATAGAAAAATGTTAGAAGGCAAAGGCAGCAGTTACAAAATCCCTTAGAGTAAAAGTATTAAACTTCGACTCATGACTTATAACCAAATAAACATATGGGTATGAATGATTGTGTATATGTAGTAGATCACAAACTCGCATTTTTAAAAAACTTACATATATGTATATTCATATATTTAATCACATGAAGTAGAATTTTTTCATATGGTATCCTTAGTTTTTTTACAAGAGTTTTTAAATTGTGTTAACGTAACCAAATTTTTGTTAAAAAGATATAAAATGAAAACACAATGGCAAACACTGGCGATGAAATTTAAAATTAATCCCATTCTTGAATATTTTCGAATAAACATCTTGCCAAAAACATATTTTAATTATTATCTCTTATTACAGAAATTTTCGAAAAATTTCTCTTTTCATAGAAATTTTTTTATAAATACTCCTTTCAGAAGAGATTTTCAACAAATTCTCTATTTATAGATAGTTTTCCATAATGTTCTTTTTTATAGAAAAATTTCGAAGATATTTTTTTTATAGAATATTTTCTATAAATTTTCTTTTTAAAGGACAATTTCAATTTTTCTCATTTTATAGAAAATTTTCGATGAAAACTCTTTTCATAGAAAATTTTAAATAAAATCTCTTTTCATAAAAAATTTTCGATGAAAACTCTTTTCGTAGAAAATTTTCGATGTAAACTCTTTTCGTAGAAAATTTTCGATGAAAACTCTATTCATAGAAAATGTTCGACGAAAACTCTATTCATAAAAAATTTTCGATGAAAAATCTATTCATATAAAATTTTCGATGAAAACTCTTTTCGTAGAAAATTTTCGATGAAGTATCTTTTCAAAGTAAATTTTCGATGAAATATCTTTACAAAGAAAATTTTCTATGAAGTATTATTTCATAGAAAATTTTCGATGAAGTATCTTTTCATAAAAAATTTTTGATGAAATCCCTTTTCATAGAAAATTGTCGATGAAATATCTTTTTATAGAAAATTGTCGATGAAATCTCTTTTTATAGAAAATTGCCCATGAAATATCTTTTCATAGAAAATTTTCGATGAAATTTCTTTCTATAGAATATTTTCGATATAATTTCTTTCTATAGAATATTTTCCATGTAATTTCTTTCTATAGAATATTTTCGATGTAATTTCTTTTCATAGAAAATTTTCGATGAAATCTCTTTTCATAGAAAATTGTCGAGAAATATCTTTTCATAAAAAATTGTCGATGAAATATCTTTTCATAGAATATTTTCGATGAAATTTCTTTCTATAGAATATTTTCGATATAATTTCTTTCTATAGAATATTTTCGATGTAATTTCTTTCTATAGAATATTTTCGATGTAATTTCTTTTCATAGAAAATTTTCGATGAAATCTCTTCTCAGAAAATTTTCGATGAAATCTCTTTTCATAGAAAATTTTCGATGATATCTCTTTTCATAGAAAATTTTCGATGAAATCTCTTTTCATAGAAAATTTTCGATGAAATCTCTTTTCATAGAAAATTTTCGATGAAATCTCTTTTCATAGAAAATTTTCGATGAAATCTCTTTTCATAGAAAATTTTCGATGAAATCTCTTTTCATAGAAAATTTTCGATGAAATCTCTTTTCATAGAAAATTTTCGATGAAATCTCTTTTCATAGAAAATTTTCGATGAAATCTCTTTTCAAAGAAAATTTTCGATGAAGTCTCTTTTCATAGAAAATTTTCGATGAAGTCTCTTTTCATAGAAAATTTTCGATGAAGTCTCTTTTCATAGAAATTTTCGATGAAGTCTCTTTTCATAGAAAATTTTCGATGAAGTCTCTTTTCATAGAAAATTTTCGATGAAGTCTCTTTTTATAAAAAATTTTCGAAGAAATCTCTTTTTATAGAAAATTTTCGAAGAAATCTCTTTTTTTAGAAAATTTTCGATGAAATATCTTTTTATAGAAATTTTTCGATGACATTTCTGAAATTCGATGACAATCTGAAATCTCATAGAAAATTTTCGATGAAATCTCTTTTCATAGAAAATTTTCAATAAAAATCTTTTCAAAGAAAATTTTCTATAAAATTACTTTACTAGAAAATTTTCGATAATATCTTATTCTAAACTTTTTTTTATTTCTCTTTTAACATAAAATTTTCGAAAAATTCTATTTTTATAAAAATTTTCGACAAATTCTCTTTTTATAGAAAATTTTCGATAAAATATTTTTTTTATAGAAATTTTTCGCAAAATTATAATTTTGTAGAAAATTATCTATAAATTATAATTTTATGGAAAATTTCCAATAAGTTCTATTTTTATAGAAAATTCTATATGTATAGAAGATTTTTGATAAATTCTCTTTGTAGAAAATCACTTTAAAGTTAAAAATTGTTTAAATTATAATTCTATAAATTGTCTTACCACCTTGAGTGGGTCTCATAAGCCATATAAAAAATATGGACTATTTAACTTACAAAAATTTCCTTAAAATATTAATATCCATACTTATGCTTAAAAATAAAAGCAATTTATCTATTTCTCTACAAATATTTAAATATCATTATATTTTTAAATTCACTTAAATTACAACCGCAAACAATCATTTGTTCCCACATTTATACATATTATGTAAAACTGTGTTTTAAATTATCATTCAACATATTTCCACAATTTTTTTTTTAAGAACAAACTTCCTTTTCCCCCACAACTTATCACAGTTTCCGTTGTACCTACCTTAAAAAACATACAAAAAAATTTTGTGTGTCATTTTTCACCTGTGATTTTTTTCCTTAGTGTCCTGTCATTTAAGTCCATTTCCTGTTCTAACAGCTCATAAATAATTCTTTGGTCTACTTTCTCAAATTTCTTAACACATCTCTCACTCCTCCCCCCTACCCCTTGTGCCAACAATAGCACTAACATCAACACCAATTTCAGTACCAGTTCAGCCAGGCAAATTAAGCATACGTCATCACTTTCACACCCCTCAACAGAACACAGAGAATGAGGAAAAGAAAAACCATTGTTTTGTATGGGAATGTGAATGTTGAAATATATGTAGCAACAGGAGTTCTCACACAACAATCACTCATTCATTTATTCATTCATTCATATTTTAAGTGATTTTTCCTTTTTTGGTTCAACATAAAATTTTATGTGTTTTTCCCCCAACTTTCTATTTGAATTTGTACTTTTTTCACTTCTTATTCTTGATTTTTCTTTTTTACAATTCAGAATACTATGAAGGTTTTAGTGTGTCCTGCTGTAGGGTGTATTGTGTGGATTTTGAGGATTACCATCATCAAACCATTTATTTTGCATGTTGTGAATAAATAATGTCCAACAATGATCTGCTAAATTGAAGATATAAAGCGTAAAATTGGCTTAAATGTAAATGAATTAATATGATTTAACAGTTCACTAGGCTTAATATGACTTTTATTTGTCTTGTATTCATCTTATTTATAGGATTTTTTGCTCTTGTTTTCTTCATTATTCAAACATTTAATGCCTTAAAAAAAGTAATATTTAGTTTTTTTTTTAATATTTGTCCAAAGTCATGATTTAATATGGAAGGTATTTATTTAATGCATTATTTATGTAAATATTATTCTTTGTAATCTTAATAATGTAAAAATATCGTTCGTGATCAAGATTGTAAACAAGTTTATTTGACAACGAGAAATATCGTGGAAAAAGAGAGACATTTTTTAAATTGCTATATTAAAATGAGATTTTATCGAAAATTTTCTATAAAAAAGAATTTATCAAACAATTTATCGAAAATTTCTTATCAAAAGAGAATTTATGGAAATAATTTATAAAAGAACTTTTTCTATAAAAGGAGAATTTATCGAAAGTGTTCCATAAAAAGAGAAATTATCGGAAGTGTTCTATTAAAAGAGAATTTATCAAAAGTGTTCTATAAAAGGAGAATTTATCGAATATTGTACATAAAAATAGAATATATCGAAAATTTTCTATTAAAAGAGAACTTACAAAAAATTCTCTCTATAAAGAGAATTTATAAAAGAAAATTTTATATAAAGGAAAATTTATCAAAAGTATTCTATAAAAAGGGAAATTATCGTAAGTGTTCTATTTAAAGAGAATTTATTGAAAAATTTCTATAAATAGAGAATTTATCGAAAATTGTCTCTAAAAAGAGAATTTATCGAAAATTTTCTATAAAAATAGAACTTATCAAAAATTCTCTATAAAAAGAGAACTTATCGAAAATTCTCTATAAAAAGAGAACTTATCGAAAATTCTCTATAAAAGAGAACTATCGAAAATTCTCTATAAAAAGAGAATTTATCGAAAATTCTCTATAAAAAGAGAATTTATCGAAAATTCTCTATAAAAAGAGAATTAATCGAAAATAAATCAAAAGTTTTCTATGAAAAGACAATTTATCGAAAATTTTCTATAAAAAGAGAATTTATCGAAAATTGTTTGTAAAAAGAGAACTTATCGAAAATTTTCTATAAAAAGAGAATTTGTCGAAAATTTTCTTAAAAAGAGAATTTATCGAAAATTTTCTATAAAAAGAGAATTTATCGAAAATCTTCTATAAAAAGAGAATTTATCGAAAAATTTCTATAAAAAGAGAATTTATCGAAAATTTTCTATAAAAGAGAATTTATCGAAAATTGTCTATAAAAAGAGAATTTTTCAAAAATTGTCTACAAAAATAGAATTTATCAAAAATTGTCTATAAAAGGAGAATTTATCGAAAATTTACTATTAAAGAGAATTTATCGAAAATTGTCTATAAAAAAGAATTTATCGAAAATTGTCTATAAAAATGGAATTTATCAATAATTGTCTATAAAAAGAGAATTTATCGAAAATTTTCCAAAAAAGAGAATTTATCGAAAATTTTCTATAAAAAGAGAATTTATCGAATATTCTGTGTAAAAGAGAATTTATCGAAAATTCTGTATAAAAAGAGAATTTATCGAAAATTTTACATAAAGTAGAATTTATCGAAAATTCTCTATAAAAAGAGAATACATCGACAGTTTTTTATGAAAAGACAAAAAGAGAGAACTTATCGAAATTTTTATAAAAACATAGTTTATCGAAAATTCTCTATAAAAGACAAATTTAGAAAATGATAAAAAAGTATGAAATATAGATTTATTACATATTTATATTAAATTCCAATCTTGTGCATAATAATAGGTAAATTTGTGTTACTATTTATTTTCCTATTTAATTAACATTACTCATACGCCTTCAGTATTTTTTTTTAATTATTTACAAATTGATTTATTTCAATTTAAATTAATTAACTTATTTCTCATTACTAAAAAAATTATGTTAGCGCTAATTTTTCAATAGTAACCTTCACTTTCCATTTCGCAAAATAAGTTGTAAGAACTGAAATGCAATAAATTTTATTTTTATCTATTTTTCAAAACTTCTCATACACTAAAATATCGAAACATTTTATCTCTGTTATAATTTTGTTATTGTAACTTACAATTTTATCCTCTTACTGCTACAACAATTTGGCACACAAAAAAATTGGACAGAGAGAAAGAGAAAAAAACGTTAATGTGCCATTAAAAATGACATGACTTTACTTACAAATGACTTAATGACTTCATAATTGAATAATGGCATGAATTGTGTTGTACTACTGCTGTGCTGTTCATTCAGCTCAGTTAGTTCTGTTGTGTGTTAAAATAAATAAAATAGTCATTTATAAAAATTTTGAGCAACGACAAGCCAACACCACAGCAGACTAAATACAAGTAAGTAAGTCCTGGCAAGTGTAATACTTACTTCAACTACTGTTTCAACACAGGAACCCACTGGTTGTCGCAAGTGACAACTACAACAGTAACAACAATAATAATAACAACAATTACGCTGACATTGACAACAACAATAACTATAATGAAAGAAACGTAATACTCACACTAAATAAAATAGCCTTTTGGCACATTATACTCTTTAAAGCCATTTTTTTACAACAAAAGTTATTTGGTGAAACTAAAATAAAATTCCAAAATCATTTATTTTATTTCGCCTTTTCTCTAGACCATTTACAAATCGTAAAAACAAAGTTGTAGAATGAAAAAAAGAACGAAAATAAATGAATGAACGAATTGTTGTTGGTGTGTTAAAAATTGTACTTAAATAAAGCATGCTGTTGCCTGTATTGTTTTGTTTTTCCTGTTTGTTATAAATTTCCTTTAGTTTTTTTAAGGCCAAATTATGGTTTTGTAGCTTTAGGTCTTTATTTCTATTTCTCCTCTTAAGGGATTTGAAATATTGTGTCAACTGTTCCCTGGGGAATATCTGTTTGTCGCTTTTTATTTGTTTGTCTTTAGTTTTGTGTTCTTTTTTTTTATTACTTGTGATCAATATTATGACTTTTGTCATTGATTTTTACGCTTGTTGTTAAGATAATTTGTTATTTGTTAGTGCTGATAGAGAAAAAAGAGGTTCTTTAAGCAGTTGCTCCCAAAATTTGTAACCTTTCATTTTGTATAGAAAATGTAATCAATAATATTCTTTATGTCGAAAATTTTCGAAAAATATTCTCCTTGAATTTGATATTTTTTTAAATGTCGTTTTCGACGAATTCTCATTTCATAGAAAATTTTCGATAAATTCTCTTTTTATAGAAAATTTTCGATAAATTTTCATTTTATAGAAAAGTTTTTGTGAATTTGTAATATCTTAATCCACTCAAAACAAGTTTCCTCAATTTCACGCATCATCACAACAATTACTTTGTTCTCAATTTGCCACTTCAATGTACAAAAAACAGGATAAATAATTAAAAAAAAATAGTTTATATTTTCTCATTGCTGTACAGTTCATTATTCTATTTGGTGTTTCTATTGATCCAGAAATTTATATTTTTATTTCATCAACATCTCACCCACTGGCGGAAGTAATTATTTCTTTCACATCAATGATAGTTTGGATAAACCATCCGCACCTGATGAAAAATCCAAACACAACATTCACCAAATACAATTGTTTGGATTTTTTAAAAGTACGATGCACAATATAGAAACAACTGCAGCAAAAAAAAAATGAATACTTGAGCAAATATTAAAACAAAAAATATAAAAATATATAAAGGTTGGAAAAAAATCACTTTTTACACCGGAGATAAAACAAAATAAAATACTGAAATAAAAACCATCAAATGAATTGTCATGCTACAAAGGACTACCACTACTATAACAACTACAACCACATAATAAACACTGGTGGTGGTGGTAGAGATAGTGGTAGTGTACTACATACATACATATATATGGGATCCATACTTGCAAACCCATACGACAGTCAGTAGTAGTGAAAAAGCCACAACAATTTCATAGATTTCTAAATGATAGTGGCTAAAGTCACATAGATTTTATAGTTTCTGTATGTGTGTATGTGTGATACTAGTAATCCAGTATATAAAAATTCCTGCTAACCTATGGAAAGTCAGTTAGTTACAAACAGAATGTTAAAATCAAAATATTGGACAGAAAAACGGTATTAATTCAGTTGTGTTTAAATTATAATGGGAGGCCTTTTTAGAAAATTTTCTATAAAAAGAGAATTTACCAAAAATTTTCTACAAAAAGCTAATTTATTGAAAATGTTCTATCAAATAAATTTTATCAAAATATTTCTATACAAAGAAAATTTATCGAAAATGTTGCCATACAAACATAATATATGAATTTTTTTTTTAAATAGAGAATTTCAAAAATTTTCTATAAAAATAGTACTCATTAAAAATTGTTATAACGTTTTTTATAAAAAGTGATCTATTGAATATTCTATATAAAAAGTGAAAATTTTCTTCAAAAAAGAATTTATCGAAAATTTTCTTAGAAAAGGAATTAATGGAAAATTTTATATAAAAAGATAATTTATAGAAACAAAAAGAGCATTTATCGAAAACTTTCTATAAAAAGAGAATTTATCGCAAATTTTCAATAAAAAAGAGAATTTATAGGAAATTTTCAATAAAAAAGAGAACTTATCAAAAATTTTCTATAAAAAGAGAATTTATCGAAAATTTTCTATAAAAAGAGAATTTATCGAAAATTTTCTATAAAAAGAGAATTTATCGAAAATTTTCTATAAAAATAGAATTTATCGAAAATTTTCTATAAAAAGAGAATTTATCGAAAATTTTCTATAAAAAGAGAATTTATCGAAAATTTTCTATAAAAAGAGAATTTATCGAAAATTTTCTATAAAAAGCGAATTTATCGAAAATTTTCTATAAAAAGAGAATTTATTGAAAATTTTCTATAAAAATAGAATTTGTCGAAAATTTTCTATAAAAAAAGAATTTATCGAAAATGTTCTATAAAAAGAGAATTTATCGAAAATTTTCTATAAAAAGAGTATTAATCGAAAATTTTCTTTAAAAAGTGAGTTAATCGAAAATTTTCTATAAAAAGTGAATTAATCGAAAATTTTCTATAAAAAGAAAATTTATCGAAAATCTTCTATAAAAAAAGAATCTATCCAAAATTTTCTATAAAAAATTCTATCGAAAATTTTCTTTAAAAAGATAATTTATCGAAAATTTTCTTTAAAAAGATAATTTATCGAAAATTTTCTTTAAAAAGATAATTTATCGAAAATTTTCTTTAAAAAGATAATTTATCGAAAATTTTCTTTAAGAAGAGAATTTATCGAAAATTTTCTTTAAGAAGAGAATTTATCGAAAATTTTCTATAAAAAGAGAATTTATCGAAAATTTTCTATAAAAAGAGAATTTATCGAAAATTTTCTATAAAAAGAGAATTTATCGAAAATTTTCTATAAAAAGAGAATTTATCGAAAATTTTCTATAAAAAGAGAATTTATCGAAAATTTTCTATAAAAAGAGAATTTATCGAAAATTTTCCATAAAAAGAGAATTTATCGAAAATTTTCTATAAAAAGAGAATTTATCGAAAATTTTCTATAAAAAGAGAATTTATCGAAATTTATAAAAGAGATTAAATCTATAAAAAGAGAATTTATCGAAAATTTTCTATAAAAGAGAATTTATCGAAAATTTTCTATAAAAAGAGAATTTATCGAAAATTTTCTATAAAAAGAGAATTTATCGAAAATTTTCTATAAAAAGAGAATTTATCGAAAATTTTCTATAAAAAGAGAATTTATCGAAAATTTTCTATAAAAAGAGACTTTATCGAAAATTTTCTATAAAAAGGGAATTTTTCTATAAAAGAAAATTTATCAAAAAGTGTCCATAAATTTTCTATAAAAAGGGAATTTATGAAAAAATTTTCTATAAAAAGGGAATTTATGAAAAAATTTTCTTTAAAAATAAAATTTATCGAACATTTAACGAAAATAAAACATTTTATAAAATGTGATTTTATTTAAATTTTCTATATAGTATAAAGTCATTTTATCGAAAATTTATATAAAACGAAAATTTATCGACAATTTTCTATAAAAGGCAATTTCTATTAAACAGAATTTATCTAAAAATATCATTTGTAATATATTTTTGTATAGAATTATTGTGTTTTACTTTTATTATTGATGCAATACTTATATTTCTCTTCACCCTATAACTAATACATTTATTCAGGCCCCTACCATATATCACTTCCTTCCTGGCCCTGCGTCATTTCCTCCTGTCAACGTGTGAGTGTATTTGCAGTTTTTAGTTCGAGCAATAAAAACCATTATTGTCAGCCGCAGTTTGAAATTGAAAATAGAATTTAATGCAGAGGTTTTCTATTTCAGTTTTATCTTTATAATTTTTTTCTTGTATAATTTTATTTATTTTTTTGTTGAATTTCAAATAATACCAATAGAGAGAGAAAAAAGTGGAAATAATAAAGAATCAGAGAGCATAGAGTAATGCACTTGGCATAAGCTTTGAAAGTAGTTTTAGTTTTTAAGTGTTTGCATTAAAAATAACAAAAAAAAACCCACATACAAACAACACACTCAATTCATTTCATATAAAATTCATTTGAGAGGAAGCAAAAAAATAAATGGAAATGGATAAAACAATTGGTTACAAAGGTTAAACAAACACACACATACATATGTATGTATATTTTTATATTTTAAAACATTAAAAACGACACACTTTTAAAAGCAATTCCTTCACAGAAAATAATAACATTTTTTATGGAGTAAAAAGGATATTTTGAATGTATGTTTTTAGGTCCTTTTTAGTGGTGTATTAAAAATATATTTAAAAAAATAAATTATGTTTATTTTCTATATGCACAGATTTTTTTATTCATTCTTTACTGTCATATTTATTTTCCTTTAAATAGCGCGAAAGAAAAATACTCTCTAATCTCTTTTTTAACATTTGGGGCAGGGCGTTTTTTTGTTCATTGCACATGCTGCATTATAAAAATTTGTTACTTGACTGTATGAAATATGATAATTTTTTCATACTATATGTTTACACCATTTCCGACAATTGATAAATTTACATTTTAAGGAGAAAATTTTTTTCCTAAAATAGAGAATTTACATATTTTTCATAGAGAATTTTCGATTAATTTTCTATTTATAGAGAATTTTCAATCAATTCTCTTTTAATAGAGAATTTTCGATTAATTCTCCTTTTATAGGAAATATTTCTTAAATTTTCTTTTTACAGAAAATTTTTGATAAATATTCTCTTTTTTATAGAGAATTTTGTATTAATTCTCCTTTTATGGACATTTTTCGATTAATTCTCTTTTTAAATAGAGTTATCGAGTAATTTTCTTTTTATAGAAAATTTTTTGTTTAATTTTCTTTTTAAAGGAAATTTTCGACTAATCCTTCTTTTATAGATAATTTTTGGTAAATTCTCTTTTTTTAGAAAATGTTCAATAAATACTTTTTTTATAGAAAATTTTCAATTAATTGTTTTTTTATATAAAATTTTCAATTAATTATCTTTTTATATAATATTTTCAATTTCTTTTTATAGAAAATGTTCAATTTTTCAATAAATTATCCTTATGGAAAATTTTTAATAAATTCGCTTTTTATAGAAAATTTCCAAAAAATTCTGTTTTTATAGAAAATTTTTCATAAATTCTCTTTTTATAGAATATTTTCAGTAAATTCTCTTTTTATAGAATATTTTCAGTAAATTCTCTTTTTATAGAAAACATTCAATAAATTGTCCTTTTAAGAAAAATTTCATTAAATTGTCTTTTTATACAAAAATTTTTATAAATTCTCTTTTTATGAAAATTTTTAATAAATTTTCTTTTCATAGAAAATGTCAATAAATTTTCTTTTTATAGAAAATTTTCAATAATATTATTTTTATAGAAAATTTTTAATAAATTTTCTTTTTATAGAAAATTTTCAATAAATTTTCTTTTTATAGAAAATTTTCAATAAATTTTCTTTTTATAGAAAATTTTCAATAAATTTTCTTTTTATAGAAAATTTTCAATAAATTTTCTTTTTAAGAAAATGTTCAATAAATTTTCTTTTTATATAAAATTTTTAATAAATTTTCTTTTTATAGAAAATTTTCAATAAATTCTCTTTTTATAGAAAATTTTTCAATAAATTCTCTTTTTATAGAAAATTTTCAATAAATTCTCTTTTTATAGAAAATTTTTCAATAAATTCTCTTTTTATAAAAATTTTCTTTTTATAGAAAATTTTCAATAAATTTTCTTTTTAAGAAAATTTTCAATAAATTTTCTTTTTAAGAAAATTTTCAATAATAACTCTTTTTATAGAAAATTTTAAATAAATTTTCTTTTATGGAAAATGTTCAATAACATCCCTTTTTTGGAAAATGTTCAATAATATCTCACTTCTGGAAAATGTTCAATAAATTTTCTTTTAAGGAAAATTTTCAAGAAATTTTCATTTTATAGAAAATTTTCAATAATATATATTTTATGGAAAATTTTCAATAAATTTTCTTTTAAGGAAAATTTTCAAGGAATTTTCTTTTTAAAGAATATTTTCAAGAAATTTTCATTTTAAAGAAAATTTTCAATAAATTCTCTTTTTATTGAGAATTTTCAAGAAATTCTTCTTTTATAGAAAATTTTCAATATTTATAATTTTTTTAGGTTTTGTATTAAAAATGGTGTAAATCATGTTGTAGAGTTTTACCAAATAATAATAAAAAAATGTATTTCTATACCAAAAGTGTGTAAAGTTAACGTATACAAACTCCTCCAACAAATAACAACAACGAAAAAACACCATTCCAGAAAACTGTGATATCCTTGACAATGATGTTTAAGGTAGGAAAAAAGCTGATATACATACATAGTATGAGTACCATTAAAATGCTCTGCTCTGGTTTCTGTTGATGGCAATATTTTTCCGTTTTTTATACTTTCAAATTTGTACTTGTTTTATTCAGGTATTATAAGGCAATAAATAAAGTGTATATTTCAGTGGGTTTTAACTTCTTACATTACCAGTCAGAATCTTTTTGGCATTTTATTTTTAGCTGTTCGGTATGACATAATGGTTGGTCTGGCCTTAAATATTATCTGGTTCAGTGATTTTCATGAATATTTTTTTCGTGACCACAAGACAAATGTAAATTTTTGGGAGTTTGAAATCTTTTGTTTTCCTTAAAAACTGTAAGGAAATTAAATATGTTTAATTTTGAGTTTTTAATAACTAAAAAATTTAATACAAAATTATGCGCACATAAAAATTAAATTTTTTGTCCCTACATAATGTACGTACAATTCGTGGCGTATACTTAATATTTAATACAAATGCATCTAAATATCAATCATACGTATGTTACGCATATCAAAGTGTTACTTTGTAGATGTATTAAATAAAAAATTGTATTAATTTACATATATAAACACTTATATGCAATTTCTTTGATATATTTTCTAATGTTAACTTGAATATTTTATAACATTTAAAATAAAATATTTGTGTGTTAATAAAAATTCATCCAATATGTACATTATTTACAGGCATAGCTATTAAGTATTCAAACAAAATAAAAAATATTGAAACAAAAATATTCCCTGAACTCTTTGAATATTATATTAAAATATAAAATAATGTACATACATATAATAAATATCATATAAAACCTAACACTATCAATTTAACAGATTTCCAAACAAAATACAAAACGGAGTAAAAATAATATTGCGCCCTGTGTACTATGACGAATCTTATATACCCTTCACCATTGCATATTATAATAAAAATAATTAACAGAAAATTAAAAAAAAAGGTGTTATCGTTTTTATAATTTTGTTGCAATAGAATATCCCAATTCATATATTTTAGATATGAGTTAAGTGTCTTAGCACTATTTTATTTAATTTTTTTGCAGACACTATCTATATTAAAGGAATGGACTTATAAATGTAATATACTATAGACTAGACTATAGACTAGACTATAGACTAGACTATAGACTAGACTATAGACTAGACTATAGACTAGACTATAGACTAGACTATAGACTAGACTATAGACTAGACTATAGACTAGACTATAGACTAGACTATAGACTAGACTATAGACTAGACTAGACTATAGACTAGACTATAGACTAGACTATAGACTAGACTATAGACTAGACTATAGACTAGACTATAGACTAGTAGACTATAGACTAGACTATAGACTAGACTATAGACTAGACTATAGACTAGACTATAGACTAGACTATAGACTAGACTATAGACTAGACTATAGACTAGACTATAGACTAGACTATAGACTAGACTATAGACTAGACTATAGACTAGACTATAGACTAGACTATAGACTAGACTATAGACTAGACTATAGACTAGACTATAGACTAGACTATAGACTAGACTATAGACTAGACTATAGACTAGACTATAGACTAGACTATAGACTAGACTATAGACTAGACTATAGACTAGACTATAGACTAGACTATAGACTAGACTATAGACTAGACTATAGACTAGACTATAGACTAGACTATAGACTAGACTATAGACTAGACTAGACTAGACTAGGCTGTAGACTAGACTATAGACTAGACTATAGACTAGACTGTAGACTAGACTATAGACTAGACTATAGACTAGACTATAGACTAGACTATTGCCTAGACTATAGACTAGACTATAGACTAGACTATAGACTAGACTATTGACTAGACTATAGACTAGACTATTGCCTAGACTATAGACTAGACTATAGACTAGACTATTGACTAGACTATAGACTAGACTATTGACTAGACTATAGACTAGACTATGGACTAGACTATAGACTAGACTATAGACTAGACTATAGACTAGACTTTAGACTAGACTATAGACTAGACTATAGACTAGACTATGGACTAGACTATGGACTAGACTATAGACTAGATTATAGACTAGACTGTAGACTAGACTATAGACTAGACTATAGACTAGACTATAGACTAGACTGTAGACTAGACTATAGACTAGACTATAGACTAGACTATAGACTAGACTATAGACTAGACTATAGACTAGACTAGACTAGACTAGACTATATACTGGACTATAGACTAGACTATAGACTAGACTATAGACTACAATAACTCGAATTCTATAAAAAATAACTGAATGTATTACTTTCACAACAATTTGTTAATATTGTATTAAACTGGATAATTTTGTCCTTTTCTTCTGAAATGACAAAATGCCTTAATTAAAGTTAAGACACTGTTATAGTAAAAGAGTAGCGTAATCCAAAATTTGGATTATGCAAGTCATATAGTAAACATCCAGTCTAACTAATATTGTATATGAAAATCCTCCTACTCATCCATAAACTCATACTCCTACTCTCTTCTGCAATATGATTGAGTAAGTGTTGTTGTTATTGTTAAGCGCATCAGCAGGACCATTAAACTGATTTGTGCGTTTTTCGAATAATAAATTTTTCTGATGGCTTTTGGCATTTTTCAGAACAAAAAAACAAAATATGTATAAAAACACAGAAAAATGAAGAGAAAAACATCGACTTCAACTACAAAAACACCACAAACCAACAATAATAACGAAAGCAAAAACAACTTACATATGAAAACATTTGATGAATGTTTAAATGATGTTGTTGTTGTGGGTTAAATGTACATATGTGTATAAATATCTATGATTACAAATAAGAACAAGCTAACTCGAAAATATAACTTTCAAGAAAAAAACATTTAAAAAATATATTGAATATAAATAAATCAAAATGTTTTAATAGATATATTTTAAGAAAATGTTGATTATAACAGGTTTGTTGACTTAGGTGGTTATTATTGATGATCATAAATTTGTGTATGTTAAGCTACTGATTTTTGGGAATTTTGACTTGAATTGCATAATCTTTTATGAATTGTAATTCAAAAAGTAGAAAAAATATCAAATAAAATATAAATTGTAATTGAGATCGAAAAATTTTGTGCCAAATTTGTATTGATAACAATTTAATTAACATACTTGTTTCTAAACACCAGACGTATACTTTATATTTATTTTAAAATAATAAGTATACGTTGGATTAGAGCCAAATTGTTAGTATTGGCAATTTTGAATTTACGAGCAGCGATCACACACATATTGAAGAAAAATTAAAGTTATTTTGACTCTTTTTCTCTGCACCACTACAAAAAAGAATGTATGAATGCTTTCAAATGGTATTTCAAAAAAAAGTAAATTTATAAAACACTGTAAAAAATGGTTTAATAATGTTAAAAGCCTTATAATAAAATTTCATTAACATTCCAATATCTTGATAAATAGTGTATGAATTAAACATGCATGCGTATACTTAATGCGTGAAATTCATAAAGAGTCAATTATCAATCATACGCTCCCCTAAACAAACAAATGCCCACACAAACTTGCCCGTACAGATGTACATAAAAAAATTGTTCAAAACACTTTTAATTAGAAAACTTGTTTGTAATTTCCTTGTAATACACAATTTTTTACACAAACATATTTTTTTCTAAATCACATAATGCTTGTTTTCAATCACTTTACAATGTCATTTCACATACATTTGAAAAAATGAAATAAAATCAAAAGTTCTTAACATAATAAAAAAAAAAACTGAAAATGTTTACATACACTTACTAACAAAACGAAATGGGGTAAAAATCTAAAGAAAAAAACATAAATAAAGTAGAAATTGAAATGAAAAGCGTCCATCATATCGAATCATCAAATATCATTGAACGTCGTCCGTATTGTTCATGTGGTGATGTTTGTTGAATGTTTGAGTGAATGGAGTGTAAAAAACCACTTTTATTCCCTTTTGCACATAATGACTTTATTTGTGCCTAGAGGGCTATTTTATACCAATTTCCTTCCTCTCTAACTATCATATATTTTTCTTTATGATGTTTTCTTTTTTTTTGTTGTATATTCCAAACATCAGTGTTATTTTTTCCCCCTAAAAAAAATGTTTTTTCTGTTGAAGTCCTTTTTTATGTTTAATACTATCAACACTTCATCATCACTATTACTAGTCTACATTTATTAAAAAAATTTTAGGAGTGTCTTTATTTTAAAGAAGAGGAAGATGAGTATTTTATGCGGTATCCAATAGGGGGAGTTTCATATGAATTATTTTTCTTAAATTCCCTAAACTTATGAATTATTAACTCAACCTTCAAGGTCTTTTCGGAAGGCCCATCTATAGTTCGAAGTATAATATTGAACTATAATTTTCAAATTTTTTTTTTTTTTTTTTTTTTTTGAAGTCCTTTTTTATGTTCAATACTATCAACACTTCATCATCACTATTACTCGTCTACATTTATTAAAAAAAAATTATTAGGAGTGTCTTTATTTTAGAGAAGAGGGAGATGAGTATTTTAAGCGGTATCCAATAGAGGGAGTTTCATATGAATTATTTCTTTAAATTCCCTAAACTTATGAATTATTAACTCAACCTTCAAGGTCTTTTCGGAAGGCCCATCTATAGTTCGAAGTATAATATTGAAGTATAATTTTCAAAATATAGTCCAGAGAGTAGTGCAGACTAGCGCAGAATACAGTCCATAATACCGTAGATTTTGTATAGTTTGGTCCATGGACTAGACTATAGTCTAGTCTATAGTCTAGTCTATAGTCTAGTCTATAGTCTAGATTATAGTCATGTCTATTGTCTAGTCTATAAATAAGTCTATAATCAAGTCTATAGTCTAAGCTACAGTCTTGACTATAGTCTAGCTATAGTCTGTACTAAGTCTAGCTATAGTCTGGACTATAGTCCGGGCTATAGTCTAGTTATAGTTTGGACTATAGACTAGCTATAGTTTGGACTATAGACTAGCTATAGTTTGGACTATAGACTAGCTATAGTTTGGACTATAGACTATAGTCAGGACTGCGGATTAGCTATAATTAGAAATATGAACTAGGTATAGTCTTAAATATAGACTAGTCTCTCTAGTCTGGACCATACATAGACTAGCTATAGTCTGTACCATAGACTGGACTATTGACTAGCTATAGACTGGACTATAGACTATCTATAATATGGACTATAGACTAGCTATAGTCTTGACTATAGACTAACTAAGTCCGGACCATAGACTAACTAAGACCGGACCATAGACTAGACTAAAGTCTGGATTATGGACTAGACTATAGTCTGGACTATAGACTAGCTATAGTAAGGGCTATAGAATAGCTATAGTTTGGACTATAGCTATTCTAGTCAGGACTATAGATTAGCTATAGAGATAGTCTATTGTTGTTTCAGTCTAGACTATAGACTAACTTTAGTCTGAATTATAAACTAGCTTTGGTCAGGACTATAGACTAGCTTTAGTCTGGACTACAGATTAGCTTTATTCTGGACTTTATTCTGGACTAGAGACCAGCTATAGACAATAGACTAGGTTCAGTATAGACTAGCTTTAATCTGGATTATAAACTAGCTTTAGTCGGAACTATAGACTACCTTTAGTCTGGACTATGTACTAGCTTTAGACGGGACCATAGACTAGCTAAAGTCTGGACTATAGACTAACTGTAGTCTAGACTATAGACAAGCTATAGTCTGTGCTGTAGACTGGGTTATTGAGTATCTATAGTCTAGACTATAGACTAGCTATATTCTGGACTATAGACTAGCTTTAGTCCGGACTATAGACTAGCTAAGTCTGGACCATAAACAAGACTAAAGTCTGGATTATAGACTAGACAATAGTCTGGGCTAAAGTTTGGTCTACAGTTTGGACTATAATCTGGATTACACTCTGGGTGGTAGACTGAACTGGGGTCTGTCAGACTATATTTTATATTGCAGACAATCATAAGTGCAAATCAAAGTGCAGACTATAGTCTAGTATAAGTAGTACAGATTATAGTCTATACATTTACTATTTTAGTCTATTGTCCAGTATATAGTATAGATAAATACAGAACTCTCCATTTCTTTATTTGAACAACAAAAATAATGAAATACTAAATATCTTAGCAAATACCAATATGATTGACTGACAACTACAATTTTCATTTTGTCTTGTGTGATAATTTTTCTTCGTTTCTCGTCCCCATTTGGTCCTTAATTTTTTTTTTTTTTTTTTTTTTGCTACAAAACTTTTGCAACAATTCCGCTGTGTAAGCGTACTGTTTGTTTATTTTTCCAAAAAATAACTTTGTCAACTTTGTTGTATTTGTTATATTCAATATTGTATCTATAAGTATGAACAATTTTTGCTTTCCTCTCCATTGATTCTTCACAATTTTTTCCGATTTCGAAAAGAAATTTCCCATCTTCATTTAGTTTTCTTTGTGTTAAAAATCACACATTTTCACTTTTTCTGGTATGTTTTTCAATGTTAAAATTTTGTTTATATTTCCTTTTCTTGTTTTAGTTCTAGGTATGTTGTTGTTATTTTTGTATTGAAAAGTTACTTTCACAAAAATCAAGACAAAAAATTGGAAAACTGTTTTTCTTTTGATGTGTCCCCTGATGACGATCTTTCTTTCTTGCTGTTTTTTTTTTTCTCCATCATCATCTTCGTCTTGTTCTGGGTATAACTTTTTTCTTGATGAGTAAGTTGTTTTATTCTTGGGAATGTTGGAAAATAAAAAGTTTGTTTTCATTACATTTTTCTCCTTGACTTAGAAAAGCTATTTTTTACTGTTGTTGTTGAGAAATTTAATGGTTTATGAAGAAAAAATAAACTAAATGATTTTTAAGTGATTACATGGTTAATTTACTGATTCAAGTTTTCTTTTTTTTTTTTTTTTTTTTTTGCTATTTTGCTTAGTTATTAAATCTTTTGTTGTAAACAACATTTTTTTGATGTAATCAATTATTGTAGAATGATGAATTTGACCTTGTTCGAATGAGATTTTATGTTTGCACTAAATTGTATTAGAATTTTTGTAAAATTATTTTAGGTTATGATGATGCTTATAATTTACACATCAATCTCGTTTGTCGGATAATTTTTCAAATCACTTAAACAAGTTTGGAATATAAAGAAAAACTAAAAAGTCGTTGCACTTCAATACCGTACGTCTGTATGTATGTCAATTTGCATATCTGTCTGTCCATCCATATGATCTTCTGGAAACAACTACACTCCAGATCGATTTAAGTTATTTTTGTTATTTTTTAATGTATAACTTAAAGCAAGTTCATTTTTTCCAACACATTGCAAATTTATTTAAAATGTTATTCTTAATTTTTTAAATGTATCTTCATAAATGTTAAAAAGATTTAATTTTTTGCTCCCCCTTTCCAAGAATATACAATTACATGCACACTTTAAAAACGTTTTGTTCACATGCAAACTTGTTAATCCCTGCGAATAAAAAAAAATCCCTTTTCATCTTTACTGAGATCATAACATTACAACAACAGCAACATTTCTATAAATAACAATGCAAAAATAAAATCCAACACAGACAGTGGAAGTACAGTGCAATGTAGTATTAAAAAGAATGATTTTATAGCGTGAATATTTGCAACGTATTTTTATTTATTTTATTCTCCCCAACATTTTTTGTCCTGTTGCAGCAACAAAAACTCTTTTATGAAACTGTGAAAAAATACATAAAACCGATTCCTGGCAGCAGGAACTACATTCATATTACTCTGTTTCTCTTTATGTACAATATATGCATATTCACATACATTTGTATGCTTACATGACCATGAAATGTTACACATACACTCGCTTGTTCAACAAAATACCAACCAGATTGTACTGTATAAAAGTACAATATTTTTTTTGTTGTTGTTTTCTTTTCTAGTATAAAAAGTAACAATTAATTAGCAAAAATATGTTGCCATTTACAATCCTTTTTGGTTGTTGCTTTTGTTGGTGTTTTTGCATATTTGTCTTCACTTTTGTTTAAGCTGTTCTCCAATCCCTCGTTTATTTCTAAAACTGTATGAAAGAGTTGTGAACAAAAAACTCTTAGTCTTTTATGTAATGAAAAATCTCTGATAAAGAAATAAACAGGAAATTTCATGACATCATCTTTGTTGCCTTTGTATGAGTACTACAAATATGTAGCAACAAAAACAACAGCAACACAATAGCAGGCAATCATAACATTTATTTCATATTAAAATATTCGACCCAATTATTATAATAGTTTTGGTAAAGTGAGTGAAATAAGAAGAGAAAAAGAATATGTAGCGGGAATGTATATTTTTACATATGTACATACTTGTAAGACCTGGTCCACACTAGGAAACTTTTGTTGAGAAACTTTTTCTTAATTCTCTTTTGAAGTTTCCTTAATGTCCACACATGAAAACTTTTGTTTCGGAAACTACGTATTAATTGCATTGATTTGTTGTTGTACGAATGAGAAGAATAATAAAACAAAACAAGTTTCCGAGTACGGGAAACTCCGTACCGCGAGAGAGATGAATGATAATCTTTCTCTCTCATGCAAAATCAAAATTTTCCCAAAAAAAGTTTCCTAGTGTGGACCGGCAGTAACTGATATTCTTTTGGTGCAGAAAAGATTTTGGAAAAAACGATAGCAAGTAATGATTAGGTCCAAAAATTCGCTCATTTCGAAAGGATTTTACTGTCTCTCAGATTCTTTTCGTATAGTGAGCAATTTATCTGCTTTTGAATAAATCCGTTTTTGAAATTGCAGCACAAGTAGTTCCTAATGATTTCGCAATCTCTTGTTGAATTTGACAACAATCTTCATGGAGTAATGCCTTTAATTGAAGGTCATCAAACTTTGGCTGGATCGGCTGATTTTTATATTCCACTTCTAAACCACATAAACCATCTTTTGCACATTTAAACCCATTTTTCCATAAAATTATATGAAAAATGTAAAACTTAAATAATGTTCCATTTGGATTTGTATGGGAAAAATCTTTAAACTGTTGCTGATCTTTAAATAACACAGGTCAGTAGATTTCTAACCCAAAGACCAAAGTATACTGCTCTGAATCCGAATCTGACCTCAGAATTTCATCATCACGAGATATCGTGTCCAAAAGTTTGTAAAAACGTTTTTGGCCGTTTTGAGACAGCAGCAAAACAAATTTATTTATGAAATGCTATATGCCATCAGAAAGTCCATCTTACATATCTTTATTTTAAAGTTGACAGATTGCACCTTCAGACGACATACATTTTATAAATAAAGTTATCTTGGCGCTGTTATAACGTCGTAGAAAAGGGAGGAAATAGAATCCCAGGAATGGAGCAGAAAATCTCCAACTAGTTTTGGATACAGCACCTTAATCCTCGAAAGTATAACTTGGTCTCAGGGTTTCAAATATTTTCAAATTTTGTCGACCTGTGTAATTGATCACTTCAATTCACTATCAAAATTGTTTTTATACATTAAAAACATAAAATCAGCTATAAATCCTTAAGTAAAGCTCCAATTAAGAAAACGGTGATCTATGATCCTTTAAGATTTTCATTAAATATCGACTGTTCCTGAGAAAAATATAAAATCTTTTAAAGTTCAAATGATCACCGATGAAACCGATTTTTAACGCAATTACAAAATTTTAAATTTTCTACAAAATCCTTAAAATATATGTATGTACATTGTTCACATGATTGTTCATCTTTCTTTTATTGTTGTTGTTATGGCGGTCTATAATATCTCGCTTTTTTTCCTCTCCTTTTATGTTTATTGTTGCTGTTGTTGTAGTTGCTTGTAACATTTAATTGTTCGTAATATTGTTGCGGGGATTAAAAACATTTTGTGGTCTTTTACAATTCTTGTATACAACAGTATGAACTTTTTGTTCTTGTTCTTGTTGCTGTTGTCTTGTTTTTGTTGTATTGTATGCAGTTCAGTTGTTTGGCTATTTTTTTATATTCATTCTATTTCTAGCAATTGTAGTAAAATGTTTATATCTGTATTGTAGTAGTTTTGTTATGTATTTATTGTTCATTTTATGTTTACAATGGTTTTATGTTGTTGTATCGTTTAATGTTACAAATAAAAAAAAAGTTTTGTAACTGCAACAGACAATAATACTACAAGTCTACTAAAAACCTACAACACACATGTATGCAAATGGAATAGTTACATAAATATGTAGTATGAGTAAAATTTCGTAAAACTATTTTTCTAGCATATTGTTCAATAATTGATAAGGATTTCTCGTAATGGCAATTTATCTAAAACTATATTCATGCTACGTGTTTAAACCATTTTGAAATTTAAACTTATTTTTAGAAATAAAGATTTAAATAAAAAAGTAATCTAATTATTTAAATAAAAAAAAAATTTAATTCCAAAAATTATACATTTAAGTGCATAAATCATAAACAAACTTTTTTTAAGTTATTATGTTTTAGATGTAATGTACGAATATGTACATGATACTTTTGGCCAACATTATACGTTAGAGTTTTAATTGTTTGGTTTTATTCTTTTCAAACCAATTAACATACTTTTCTACCCAGACACACTTGAATCAGTTGCTGGAAATGCATACAAGCAATTACAAAATAAATGTTTAGAAATATATACATGTATATGAGTGTGGCCGGAAATAAGCCACACTTATTTTAATTTAAATTTTAGAAAAAGAAGATTATGATTTCAGCTAGGAAGAAAATGTCTGAATAAATAGAAAGTACTGTATAAAAGAAATACTATTGTTTAAAACTTGTACCATAAAATCTATAATATAGTCTATAGTCTAGTCTACAGTCTAGTCTATAGTCTTATCTATAGTCTTATCTATAGTCTAGTCTATAGTCTAGTCTATAGTCTAGTCTATAGTCTAGTCTATAGTCTAGTCTATAGTCTAGTCTATAGTCTAGTCTATAGTCTAGTCTATAGTCTAGTCTATAGTCTAGTCTATAGTCTAGTCTATAGTAGTCTATAGTCTAGTCTATAGTCTAGTCTATAGTCTAGTCTATAGTCTAGTCTTAGTCTAGTCTATAGTCTAGTCTATAGTCTAGTCTATAGTCTAGTCTATAGTCTAGTCTATAGTCTAGTCTATAGTCTAGTCTATAGTCTAGTCTATAGTCTAGTCTATAGTCTAGTCTATAGTCTAGTCTATAGTCTAGTCTATAGTCTAGTCTATAGTCTAGTCTATAGTCTAGTCTATAGTCTAGTCTATAGTCTAGTCTATAGTCTAGTCTATAGTCTAGTCTATAGTCTAGTCTATAGTCTATAGTCTATAGTCTAGTCTATAGTCTAGTCTATAGTCTAGTCTATAGTCTAGTCTATAGTCTAGTCTATAGTCTAGTCTATAGTCTAGTCTATAGTCTAGTCTATAGTCTAGTCTATAGTCTAGTCTATAGTCTAGTCTATAGTCTAGTCTATAGTCTAGTCTATAGTCTAGTCTATAGTCTAGTCTATAGTCTAGTCTATAGTCTAGTCTATAGTCTAGTCTATAGTCTAGTCTATAGTCTAGTCTATAGTCTAGTCTATAGTCTAGTCTATAGTCTAGTCTATAGTCTAGTCTATAGTCTAGTCTATAGTCTAGTCTATAGTCTAGTCTATAGTCTAGTCTATAGTCTAGTCTATAGTCTAGTCTATAGTCTAGTCTATAGTCTAGTCTATAGTCTAGTCTATAGTCTATAGTCTAGTCTATAGTCTAGTCTATAGTCTAGTCTATAGTCTAGTCTATAGTCTAGTCTATAGTCTAGTCTATAGTCTAGTCTATAGTAGTCTATAGTCTAGTCTATAGTCTAGTCTATAGTCTAGTCTATAGTCTAGTCTATAGTCTAGTCTATAGTCTAGTCTATAGTCTAGTCTATAGTCTAGTCTATAGTCTAGTCTATAGTCTAGTCTATAGTCTAGTCTATAGTCTAGTCTATAGTCTAGTCTATAGTCTAGTCTATAGTCTAGTCTATAGTCTAGTCTATAGTCTAGTCTATAGTCTAGTCTATAGTCTAGTCTATAGTCTAGTCTATAGTCTAGTCTATAGTCTAGTCTATAGTTAGTCTATAGTCTAGTCTATAGTCTAGTCTATAGTCTAGTCTATAGTCTAGTCTATAGTCTAGTCTATAGTCTAGTCTATAGTCTAGTCTATAGTCTAGTCTATAGTCTAGTCTATAGTCTAGTCTATAGTCTAGTCTATAGTCTAGTCTATAGCCAAGTCTATAGTCTAGTCTATAGTCTAGTCTATAGTCTAGTCTAGTCTATAGTCTAGTCCTATAGTCTAGTCTATAGTCCTAGTCTATAGTCTAGTCTATAGTCCTATAAGCCAAGTCTATAGTCTAGTCTATAGTCTAGTCTATAGTCTAGTCTATAGTCTAGTCTATAGTCTAGTCTATAGTCCTAGTCTATAGTCTAGTCTATAGTCTAGTCTATAGTCTAGTCTATAGTCTAGTCTATAGTCTAGTCTATAGTCTAGTCTATAGTCTAGTCTATAGTCTAGTCTATAGTCTAGTCTATAGTCTAGTCTATAGTCTAGCTATAGTCTAGTCTATAGTCTAGTCTAGTCTAGTCTATAGTCTAGTCTATAGTCTAGTCTATAGTCTAGTCTATAGTCTAGTCTATAGTCTAGTCTATAGTCTAGTCTATAGTCTGGTCTATAGTCTAGTCTATAGTCTAGTCTATAGTCTAGTCTATAGTCTAGTCTATAGTCTAGTCTATAGTCTAGTCTATCGTCTAGTCTATAGTCTAGTCTATAGTCTAGTCTATAGTCTAGTCTATAGTCTAGTCTATAGTCTAGTCTATAGTCTAGTCTATAGTCTAGTCTATAGTCTAGTCTATAGTCTAGTCTATAGTCTAGTCTATAGTCTAGTCTATAGTCTAGTCTATAGTCTAGTCTATAGTCTAGTCTATAGTCTAGTCTATAGTCTAGTCTATAGTCTAGTCTATAGTCTAGTCTATAGTCTAGTCTATAGTCTAGTCTATAGTCTAGTCTATAGTCTAGTCTATAGTCTAGTCTATAGTCTAGTCTATAGTCTAGTCTATAGTCTAGTCTATAGTCTAGTCTATAGTCTAGTCTATAGTCTAGTCTATAGTCTAGTCTATAGTCTAGTCTATAGTCTAGTCTATAGTCTAGTCTATAGTCTAGTCTCTAGTCTATAGCCAAGTCTATAGTCTAGTCTATAGTCTATAGCCAAGTCTATAGTCTAGTCTATAGTCTAGTCTATAGTCTAGTCTATAGTCTAGTCTAGTCTAGTCTATAGTCTAGTCTATAGTCTAGTCTATAGTCTAGTCTATAGTCTAGTCTATAGTCTAGTCTATAGTCTAGTCTATAGTCTAGTCTATAGTCTAGTCTATAGTTAGTCTATAGTCTAGTCTATAGTCTAGTCTATAGTCTAGTCTATAGTCTAGTCTATAGTCTAGTCTATAGTCTAGTCTATAGTCTAGTCTATAGTCTAGTCTATAGTCTAGTCTATAGTCTAGTCTATAGTCTAGTCTATAGTCTAGTCTATAGTCTAGTCTATAGTCTAGTCTATAGTCTAGTCTATAGTCTAGTCTATAGTCTAGTCTATAGTCTAGTCTATAGTCTAGTCTATAGCCAAGTCTATAGTCTAGTCTATAGTCTAGTCTACAGTCTAGTCTATAGTCTAGTCTATAGTCTATAGCCAAGTCTATAGTCTAGTCTATAGTCTATAGCCAAGTCTATAATCTAGTCTATAGTCTAGTCTATAGTCTAGTCTATAGTCTAGTCTATAGTCTAGTCTATAGTCTAGTCTATAGTCTAGTCTATGTCTAGTCTATAGTCTAGTTATGTCTAGTCTATAGTCTAGTCTATAGTCTAGTCTATAGTCTAGTCTATAGTCTAGTCTATAGTCTAGTCTATAGTCTAGTCTATAGTCTAGTCTATAGTCTAGTCTATAGTCTAGTCTATAGTCTAGTCTATAGTCTAGTATAGTCTAGTCTATAGTCTAGTCTATAGTCTAGTCTATAGTCTAGTCTATAGTCTAGTCTATGTCTAGTCTATAGTCTAGTCTATAGTCTAGTCTATAGTCTAGTCTTAGTCTAGTCTATAGTCTAGTCTATAGTCTAGTCTATAGTCTAGCTATAGTTAGTCTATAGTCTAGTCTATAGTCTAGTCTATAGTCTAGTCTATAGTCTAGTCTATAGTCTAGTCTATAGTCTAGTCTATGGTCTAGTCTATAGTCTAGTCTATAGTTAGTCTATAGTCTAGTCTATAGTCTAGTCTATAGTCTAGTCTATAGTCTAGTCTATAGTCTAGTCTGTAGTCTAGTCTATAGTCTAGTCTATAGTCTAGTCTATAGTCTAGTCTATAGTCTAGTCTATAGTCTAGTCTATAGTCTAGTCTATAGTCTAGTCTATAGTCTAGTCTATAGTCTAGTCTATAGTCTAGTCTATAGTCTAGTCTATAGTCTAGTCTATAGTCTAGTCTATAGTCTAGTCTATAGCCAAGTCTATAGTCTAGTCTATAGTCTAGTCTATAGTCTAGTCTATAGTCTATAGCCAAGTCTATAGTCTAGTCTATAGTCTATAGCCAAGTCTATAATCTAGTATAGTCTAGTCTATAGTCTAGTCTATAGTCTA
Organism: Lucilia sericata; assembly: GCF_015586225.1. Lineage (NCBI taxonomy): Eukaryota > Metazoa > Arthropoda > Insecta > Diptera > Calliphoridae > Lucilia > Lucilia sericata. Next base: position 7,199 of record NW_023995215.1, on the reverse strand, counting down.
GTCTATAGTCTAGTCTATAGTCTAGTCTATAGTCTAGTCTATAGTCTAGTCTATAGTCTAGTCTATAGTCTAGTCTATAGTCTAGTCTATAGTCTAGTCTATAGTCTAGTCTATAGTCTAGTCTATAGTCTAGTCTATAGTCTAGTCTATAGTCTAGTCTATAGTCTAGTCTATAGTCTAGTCTATAGTCTAGTCTATAGTCTAGTCTATAGTCTAGTCTATAGTCTAGTCTAGTCTAGTCTATAGTCTAGTCTATAGTCTAGTCTATAGTCTAGTCTATAGTCTAGTCTATAGTCTAGTCTATAGTCTAGTCTATAGTCTAGTCTATAGTCTAGTCTATAGTCTAGTCTATAGTCTAGTCTATAGTCTAGTCTATAGTCTAGTCTATAGTCTAGTATCTATCGTCTAGTCTAGTCTATATAGTCTAGTCTATAGTCTAGTCTATAGTCTAGTCTATAGTCTAGTCTATAGTCTAGTCTATAGTCTAGTCTATAGTCTAGTCTATAGTCTAGTCTCTAGTCTAGTCTATAGTCTAGTCTATAGTCTAGTCTATAGTCTAGTCTATAGTCTAGTCTATAGTCTAGTCTATAGTCTAGTCTATAGTCTAGTCTATAGTCTAGTCTATAGTCTAGTCTATAGTCTAGTCTATAGTCTAGTCTATAGTCTAGTCTATAGTCTAGTCTATAGTCTAGTCTAGTCTAGTCTATAGGCTAGTCTATAGTCTAGTCTATAGTCTAGTCTATAGTCTAGTCTATAGTCTACACAGAAAAAAATAATTTTAAAAAATTTTCAATTAAACGATTAATCAAAAATTTTAAAAGGGTTCAATTCATTTTGTATTGATTCATAAAAATGTATAATCAAATACGTATTTAACAACAACAAAAATAGAAAAAAATAAAAATTTTGTGTACGAAATCAATTATAAGTAGTAATTGAATATACAATTTTGTTATAGGTTGAACTTCAAAAAATAAAATAATTGAAAACGAGGTTTTGGTAATTGAAATCGTTTTTCAGTTTTTTCTGTGTAGTCTATAGTCTAGTCTATAGTCTAGTCTATAGTCTAGTCTATAGTATAGTCTATAGTCTAGTCTATAGTCTAGTCTATAGTCTAGTCTATAGTCTAGTCTATAGTCTAGTCTATAGTCTAGTCTATAGTCTAGTCTATAGTCTAGTCTATAGTCTAGTCTATTGTCTAGTCTATAGTTAGTCTATAGTCTAGTCTATAGTCTAGTCTATAGTCTAGTCTATAGTCTAGTATAGTCTAGTCTATAGTCTAGTCTATAGTCTAGTCTATAGTCTAGTCTATAGTCTAGTCTATAGTCTAGTATAGTCTAGTCTATAGTCTAGTCTATAGTCTAGTCTATAGTCTAGTCTATAGTCTAGTCTATAGTCTAGTCTATAGTCTAGTCTATAGTCTAGTCTAGTATAGTCTATAGTCTAGTCTATAGTCTAGTCTATAGTCTAGTCTATAGTCTAGTCTATAGTCTAGTCTATAGTCTAGTCTATAGTCTAGTCTATAGTCTAGTCTATAGTCTAGTCTATAGTCTAGTCTATAGTCTAGTCTATAGTCTAGTCTATAGTCTAGTCTATAGTCCAGTCTATAGTCTAGTCTATAGTCTAGTCTATAGTCTAGTCTATAGTCTAGTCTATAGTCTAGTCTATAGTCTAGTCTATAGTCTAGTCTATAGTCTAGTCTATAGTCTAGTCTATAGTCTAGTCTATAGTCTAGTCTATAGTCTAGTCTATAGTCTAGTCTATAGTCTAGTCTATAGTCTAGTCTATAGTCTAGTCTATAGTCTAGTCTATAGTCTAGTCTATATTCTAGTCTATAGTCTAGTCTATAGTCTAGTCTATAGTCTAGTCTATAGTCTAGTCTATAGTCTAGTCTATAGTCTAGTCTATAGTCTAGTCTATAGTCTAGTCTATAGTCTAGTCTATAGTCTAGTCTATAGTCTAGTCTATAGTCTAGTCTATAGTCTAGTCTATAGTCTAGTCTATAGTCTAGTCTATAGTCTAGTCTACAGTCTAGTCTATAGTCTAGTCTATAGTCTAGTCTATAGTCTAGTCTACAGTCTAGTCTATAGTCTAGTCTACAGTCTAGTCTATAGTCTAGTCTACAGTCTAGTCCATAGTCTAGTCTATAGTCTAGTCTATAGTCTAGTCTATAGTCTAGTCTATAGTCTAGTCTATAGTCTAGTCTATAGTCTAGTCTATAGTCTAGTCTATAGTCTAGTCTATAGTCTAGTCTATAGTCTAGTCTATAGTCTAGTCTATAGTCTAGTCTATAGTCTAGTCTATAGTCTAGTCTATAGTCTAGTCTATATTCTAGTCTATAGTCTAGTCTATAGTCTAGTCTATAGTCTAGTCTATAGTCTAGTCTATAGTCTAGTCTATAGTCTAGTCTACAGTCTAGTCTATAGTCTAGTCTATAGTCTAGTCTATAGTCTAGTTATAGTAGTCTATAGTCTAGTCTATAGTCTAGTCTATAATCTAGTATAGTCTAGTCTATAGTCTAGTCTATAGTCCAGTCTATAGTCTAGTCTATAGTCTAGTCTATAGTCTAGTCTATAGTCTAGTCTATAGTCTAGTCTATAGTCTAGTTTATAGTCTAGTCTATGGTCTAGTCTACAGTCTAGTCTATAGTCTAGTCTATAGTCTATTCTATAGTCTAGTCTATAGTCTAGTCTATAGTCTAGTCTATATTCTAGTCTATAGTCTAGTCTATAGTCTAGTCTATAGTCTAGTCTATAGTCTAGTCTATAGTCTAGTCTATAGTCTAGTCTATAGTCTAGTCTATAGTCTAGTCTATAGTCTAGTCTATAGTCTAGTCTATAGTCTAGTCTATAGTCTAGTCTATAGTCTAGTCTATAGTCTAGTCTATAGTCTAGTCTATAGTCTAGTCTATAGTCTAGTCTATAGTCTAGTCTATAGTCTAGTCTATAGTCTAGTCTAAAGTCTAGTCTATAGTCTAGTCTATTTCAGTCTATAGTCTAGTCTATAGTCTAGTCTATTTCAGTATATAGTCTAGTCTATAGTCTAGTCTATAGTCTAGTCTATAGTCTAGTCTATAGTAGAAATTTGGCACATGCTCTTCTTAGTATTGTTTTAAAATTAAAATTTTCCCAGCCTTATAAGTAGTTTGAAAAAATTTCTTTCATAAGACTTTTATAACATAGACACTAGAGCGTATGATTATTATTTTTCATAAAACAACAAGCATACGCTACCAAACTTATTTTGTAGCATAACCATGTTGTGTCAGGCAAAGTATGTAGTTTTTCCTTCATTAAATATACATTAAAGTACAATATAAATTAACATTTAATAGTTTAATAATAATTTAATTAATTTTAAATTGAAAATTCATTGCAATTATTATTTTAAAATCAATTTATTTATATGTTGTTCTTTTTTCCTATTTATTTATATAAATTAGTTTCATTTAAATCAATGTTTTACAATAATTCAAGATAATTGTTTAATTTGTTTTAAGTTGAATTTGACACATTTAAAAAAAACACACACACAATCACACAAGCAAATTACAGTAGCAAAAAAATTAAATACGTAATCAATTATGTATGTAAAGGAAAGGGTGTGTAAAATCATTAATGTGTAATGTAAAAATATTAATATGGCTCTTAAAAAGTAGATTTAACTTGAGTCAAATCATAACAACTTTTTGTAAAAGATTTTCATTTTATATTAGAAATTTTTTTAAAATATAACAGAATGAGAGCCACTTTAATGAAATTTTCAATTTGAATTAACATTACTATAATACAATACCCAAACAATAAGTGCAGACAATCAAACAATACGCATCATTATAAAACAAACCACATTAACACTAAACTTTGAAGGACTTATAAACTTGTCCAATATTTGTATGAGGTACAAAACGAGATGAACTACAAAACTGTCGACTAAACCTTTTGGTTATTTGTAGAATTTAAAAAATTATTTATCTTATGACAAATGTATTATAAAATAACCTCAAGGATTCTTAACACATTTCTCTAATTCGAACTCAAGCTTGAAAGGTGTTCGAGGTTCAGAGACTCAAATTTTTTAATCAGTGTTCATGAGGAATTCTTTATCTGTAATAAAATTGCTCCCAAAATATTTTGATATTAATTTGACAATGACAAGGATAGAGTTCTTATCCGCATATTCTACATTAGTCTGAATTTATTTATTTAAATAATAAATAAATTAAATATTTTAAAAATCCCCCAAAATCGGTTGAACTTAGTGTTAATTGAAAAAATATGCTATATAAAAAAACATTAACAAAATCAACTCACAAATGTTTTTAAGTCCTTTCATCAACCAATATTATTCTATTATACTCTAACACATATAAAATAATTTACATTATTATTGTTGTTGTCGGCGTTTTGTTGTAGTAGTTGCTGATAATTGTGGCTCACTGACTGCTGACTACTGTCATTGACTTTTGCCTCATTTGTTTATATACAAATCTGTCTATTTACGTATATATACTTGATTATATGTATAAATTAGGCAGGCCTAACAAAAATACATAGTTCAATTTGAAACAAAAATGGTTATTATTACAACTTATATTAAAAAATACTTAAAGAGGTACAACTTTTATTTTAGCAGGACATAGAAATGACAACCATCCTAATATGCCTACATGTTTTAGTAGTTATATTTGTAAATTGTTTATGATATCATTGGTGTGTTGTCACTATCGCAGTTGTTATTTTAGTCGTAGTTGTTGTTTATGGCCTAATGGAAATTTAATTGAAAATAACCAACAATGCCACAGTATAATTAAGCTAGAAATATGCTGAATAAAATAAATTTATAACCAAACAACAAAAATTTAATATAATAAAGTTATTGCTTTAGATAAAACATAATAATAATTAAATATTACACACAGTAATACATGCAATTGTTAAAAATGTAAATTACATACATACATACATACAAAGATACAAATACTATATTGTCTTCTTAGTGTTAAGGACTGAAAATAGTAATAAAAGTAATCAACTACAGCGACATAATTCTGCCTTAACTAATATCGTAATAGAATAGCAGATGAAATCCATTGTGGACCCTTCTATCACTATAATTTCTTAGTTAGTTAGTTAGTTAGTTAGTTAGTTAGTTAGTAGTTAGTTAGTTAGTTAGTTAGTTAGTTAGTTAGTTAGTTAGTTAGTTAGTTAGTAGTTAGTTAGTTAGTTAGTAGTTAGTTAGTTAGTTAGTAGTCAGTAGTTAGTTAGTAGTAGTTAGTAGTTAGTTAGTTAGTTAGTTAGTAGTAGTTAGTTAGTAGTAGTAGTTAGTTAGTTAGTTAGGTAGTTAGTTAGTAGTTAGTTAGTTAGTTAGTGTTAGTTAGTAGTTAGGTAGTTAGTTAGGTAGTTAGTTAGTAGTAGTAGTTAGTTAGTTAGTTAGTTAGTTAGTTAGTTAGTTAGTTAGTTAGTTAGTTAGTTAGTTAGTAAGTTAGTTAGTTAGTTAGTTAGTAGTTAGTTAGTAGTTAGTTAGTAGTTAGTTAGTTAGTTAGTTAGTTAGTTAGTTAGTTAGTTAGTTAGTAGTTAGTTAGTTAGTTAGTTAGTTAGTAGTTAGTTAGTTAGTTAGTTAGTTAGTTAGTTAGTTAGTTAGTTAGTTAGTTAGTTAGTTAGTTAGTAGTAGTTAGTTAGTTAGTTAGTTAGTTAGTTAGTTAGTTAGTTAGTTAGTAGTTAGTTAGTTAGTTAGTTAGTTAGTTAGTTAGTAGTTAGTAGTAGTTAGTTAGTTAGTTAGTTAGTTAGTTAGTTAGTTAGTTAGTTAGTGTTAGTTAGTTAGTTAGTTAGTTAGTTAGTTAGTAGTTAGTTAGTTAGTTAGTAGTTAGTTAGTTAGTAGGTAGTTAGTTAGTTAGTAGTTAGTTAGTTAGTTAGAGTAGTTAGTAGTTAGTTAGTTAGTTAGTTAGTTAGTTAGTTAGTTAGTTAGTTAGTTAGTTAGTAGTTAGTTAGTTAGTTAGTAGTTAGTTAGTTAGTTAGTAGTTAGTAGTTAGTTAGTTAGTTAGTTAGTTAGTTAGTTAGTTAGTAGTTAGTTAGTTAGTTAGTTAGTTAGTTAGTTAGTTAGTTAGTTAGTTAGTTAGTTAGTTAGTTAGTTAGTTAGTTAGTTAGTTAGTTAGTAGTTAGTTAGTTAGTTAGTTAGTGTAGTTAGTTAGAGTTAGTTAGTTAGTTAGTTGTTAGTTAGTTAGTTAGTTAGTAGTTAGTTAGTTAGTTAGTTAGTTAGTTAGTTAGTTAGTTAGTTAGTTAGTAGTTAGTTAGTAGTTAGTTAGTTAGTTAGTTAGTTAGTTAGTTAGTTAGTTAGTTAGTTAGTTAGTTAGTTAGTAGTAGTTAGTTAGTTAGTTAGTTAGTTAGTTAGTAGTTAGTTAGTTAGAGTTAGTTAGTTAGTTAGTTAGTTAGTTAGTTTTTTTTAGTTAGTTTTAGTTAGTTTTTTTAGTAGTTAGTTAGTTAGTTAGTTAGTTAGTTAGTTAGTTAGTTAGTTAGTTAGTTAGTTAGTTAGTTAGTTAGTTAGTTAGTTAGTTAGTTAGTTAGTTAGTTAGTTAGTTAGTTAGTAGTTAGTTAGTTAGTTAGTAGTTAGTTAGTTAGTTAGTAGTTAGTTAGTTAGTTAGTTAGTTAGTTAGTTAGTAGTTAGTTAGTTAGTAGTTAGTTAGTAGTTAGTTAGTTAGTAGTTAGTTAGTTAGTTAGTTAGTTAGTTGTTAGTTAGTAGTTAGTTAGTTAGTTAGTTAGTTAGTTAGTTAGTTAGTTAGTTAGTTAGTTAGTTAGTTAGTAGTTAGTTAGTTAGTTAGTTAGTTAGTTAGTTAGTTAGTTAGTTAGTTAGTTAGTTAGTTAGTTAGTTAGTTAGTTAGTTAGTTAGTTAGTTTTAGTTAGTTAGTTTTAGTTAGTTAGTTAGTTAGTTTTTTTTTAGTTAGTTAGTTAGTTAGTTAGTTAGTTAGTTAGTTAGTTAGTTAGTCAGTTAGTTAGTTAGAATTATTACAGATCTTCCTCATTACTTCCATGAAGATCTTTTTTAATAGTTCGATTCCTACTTCATGCTCTATTTTGCCCAAATTTGTTATTATTTTTTCTAAAACACCTTTGCCCATAAACGGCTCAATATTCAACTAAATCATTCCTTCTAAACCCTGCAATACAATTGTCTACCATTTCATGCCTTATTTCCTACTGTAA